>NC_142805.1:58080775-58367503 GCF_049724085.1 Artemia sp. Qi Xiang Cuo
GTTCTTTTTTCAAATAATGTTGGTAAACCTGGCTCACCCTCTATGAAATATAGGCTACGCCTCCCCCCCCTCACGGAACTCCTCCGTGGAAATTTCATCCAACGTAAAGTGCACCCCCCCCCTTGTCAAATTCCCTTCAGACAGTTCCTTCCTCGTTGAGAATCCCCCACTTTCTCTGTAAAATTCATTTTGGACGATTCCCCCTGAAAAATTCTCCATAGCATTTTTTCATTGGAATAAGACTTTAATCTATAATCGGTTTCTCGGTCACTCGAGAAATGCGCCCTTCCGTGGAAATTATTTCCCAGAATACAAAACGCAAGGAATAAAGCCCCCGGATAATCCCCCCGGAACATCTCCATATAAAAAATTTGGCAAAGAAAATGCAAGACAATTAAAAAGAATTTCGTATAGTAATTCTGTCAAAACCTCCTAGTGTAAAATTTCTCCTAGAATATTCACTCCTCAGAAATTTCCCTCTCAAAGGAAGATTCTTCCCCTAGAAATCCACCCCAAGCACACCCCTCCACCCCAAAAAATGGCTGTATACTTCCCAATAACAAATACTATATGTAAACAATGGGCAAAGTTCACAACTTGCAGCCCTTCCCCCGGGGACTGTGGCGGGTCATTTTACACCTAAACACATAGTTATTAGATTTTTCAACTATGCTGAACAAAATGGCTATCTCAAACACTCGATTAAGTGACTGGGACAAAAAGAGCGTGGGAGGGGGCCTAGTTACCCTCCAATTTTTTTGGTCACTTAAATAGGGCACTAGGACTTTTGATTTTCATTCGAATGACCCCTCCCGTGATATATTAGGACCAGTGGGTGGATACGACCACCCCTGGGAAGAAAAAAAAAATAAAAACGCATCCGTTATCTTTTTTCTGGCAGAAAAAAACATACAACATTTCACATTTTTGCATATAGAGGCTTTAAATCTCTACAATAGAGTTATCTGATACGCTGGATTTGATGGTGTGATTTTCATTAAGATTCTATGACTTTAGGGGGTGTTTTCCCCCTTTTCGAAAACAAGGCAAATATTCTCAGGCTTGTAACTGCTGATGGGTAATACTAAATTTGATGAAATTTATATATTTGAAATCAGCATAAAAATCCGATACGATTTTTGTGTACTCCCTTTTAATTAGATTTCTTGGATCTTATTGAATGCCACGGCGAATCTGTATGCAAGAATTCTGAAACGCCACAGCCATTTCGTTTCTACCAGATTTCTATTTCTCTTGACGAAGAAGACCAGCGTCCAGCCAGCGACTTGTGAAGTTTTTAACTCATGAATAGGCCCGAATCTTTTCTAAATTCAAGCTGGGATTTTAGAAAGACTGATAAAAACATTAATGTTTGCGGTCAACATTGATCGCACCGGCGGAGCGCCGCAGACATCTCACCGACGGTTGTGCAAAAAAATCATTGGCGGCATGCCGCCACTGCTATTTTTGGCACCGCCGGTCTTCCTTTATCGGCGCGGCGCCGGGGTCTTATTAAGTCGAGTCCATTCTTACTTACAATTCGTTACCACGAACTGTTTGATAATGTTTGTGTATATATTGTAAATGTCACAATGTATAAATAGTTGCACATGACTCTTCCCTCACATTTCATATCATATTTTCTCTACATATTAACATTCTGAGGAGGAGTGTATCTAGGGGGTCACCTGTTTTTAACCTTCCCCTTCCCTCTCCAGAAATATGTTTCTGACTCGTAAATTAGTCGCAAATATACGGGTAAAAATACCTCCCCCCCCGAACAAAATTGGATTGGTGATTCCCCTAAGTATGCTAATTATCCCCGCTAAATTGATTGGTGAAGTCTTTATAACCAATAGATATCCCCGTTTTTATTTACCTTCGTCTTAGATAATGTCTACAGGTGCTTTTCCCTCTAATCTAGTGATTTCAAGTTTCGAAAGAAATTGTTTATATAAACCATACAATGAAATTGCTTTTATTAAGTCATTTGATTCAGATAATGCACTTGGACTTACACCTTAAAAAGCTGCATACACACCAGCTGTTGAATCCCAGAACGGTAGAGGCTATTTTTCATAGTTTTACATGAGAGCATTGCCAAGTTTGCGTAAAGGCTGGACTTACCGTGCTTAAAATGCAAGGGAAGAGTCAATTCCTGATCAGTTTTTCAGGCTGACTCCCTTAGAGCTGTTTGCTTAGCGAAAGCTTGACCAGATTATCAAGAAAATAGACTTGTTTTGTATATACTCTTTTTCTATAATTTGTTTCAGGTAGTTCAGAGCAGATACCCCGTTTTATACCATAGGAAGTTTAATAGGGTACTACAACCACCCCATTTTCTGCATATATACATATTACATTAAGAAACATTTCAATAGACTTGGACATCGGGGTGCTACCATTTCGACTAACCGTCACGAGCACTAAACGTCATAACATTTAACCATCAGAACCACTGACCGTCATAACATCTACAAACAATTTATAGGTTTATATAATAGTAATAAGTATATAATAGTTTAGCAACAAATTTGGGCTATATATTTGCACATCAGGGTGGTGAAGGTAAAGCATAGCATATATTAAATGCGTAACCTAACCTATACCAGGTACCTTTTCCCCCCTAAACCCCAAAAAACTGAAGTTTTAAAATTTTAGATGTTATGACGGTTAGTGGTTCTGACAGATTTTTTTTGTCGATGTTACGACGGATTTTGTCGATGTCCTGACGTTAGTGGTCCTGACGGTTAGATATTATGATCCCTTCCCTTGGACATCAACCCCTTTAACAATGTTTGAACTGAAGTTGCACTCGAGCATTTCCAACCGAATCAGCTTAAAAACAAAACTGCTTTAAAACACAGCGCCAGGGGTTTGAAACACTGATGATGGTGATCACACAGGTGATGAGTGTAGTGGAAATCTGGGTCTTTGAATAGTCCTTCAGACACACTGCTTTGGGTCAGTAGTTGGTTTGGAGGATTTTGATTGGTTTGCACACAATGTTTTGGATTTGGAAAGTCAGGTCAATCAGCAGATACACCATAAAATTGAACTGCCAATCTACGCACCCATAGGAGATACAACTTCGTATGTACCAATCGATTTAGCACCATCCAGAAAAGGTGCAGACAGTGGCAGATCCGGAAGGCGAGGGAGTGTGCGCCTCCCAACATAGTATAAAATAGTGTAATTTACTTAATTAACGCAAACGTGTGTTAATTAAACTTGCTCCTAACGCAAGTTTACCGTATCAACCTATTTTGCCCCCCCCAAAAATCCTAGATCCGCCCCAGGATGCAGATATTCTGTCTTGGGACTAGGCAGCTGAGCTATAAAAACTTTAAAATCGCTTATCTCAAAACTCTAATTTTGTTGGGCATGCGCTATGAAAGGGAAAGACTAGCTAGAAGGTTGGAGATTACTGGATAAAAAGAAGATTTTTGGGGGGTATGATGGTAAAATAAAAAGAATTGTTGACCAAATGTTGTGCACTTTTTGATACCCTGCATTTTGTGAGCACAAATTTTAGATTATATGGTTTGAAACATGATTGAAACTCTATTAAAAATTGAGACTTTGGGGTTTTAATGGGCTGAAACCCCCGCATAAACGCCTGATTAGAAGGATATGTGCCCTGACTCATTCTGCCTTGTCATTTTCTACTCATTGAACATCTGTGTGTAATACTGAAATACGAGGAATTGTCTTAAAGAGGAATGCACTTAAGTATGTAATTAATAATTGCTTTGAAATACAAAATATAAGATATACGCATGAGTTCTATATAATCAAGTCCTGTCGGCTCTGCCAATAGGTTAAAGGGCAAGAGGCAATTTCTTGCACAACGAAGCGTCTCGATTCACGCACTGCGCTGCGCAATTCAATTAGCAAGAAAAATTATCCTAATTAGGAAAAATTCTACAACGGAAATGACTATGTTGATTTTAACACTTGCATACAAGTCTTAAAATCTAGAGCAGAAAAAGTTTTGCCAGAGTGCATTTGAAGTGTTGTGGTAAATATACGGTTTTCTTCAGTGGTGCCAATTGAGAGGGCGTTTCTCCCTTAGATTCCCTTTCCCCCAATATTTTGAAAATACCTTCTTTGGTGATTTTATTGAAAAATATCCTTGTTCTAGAGTTTTCATTGGAAAAACTGAAAGAAAAAAATTGTCCCCGTATATTTTGGAAATTCTATTTTTCCCCTACATTTTCATGAATTAACCCCACTGGGTTTTACACGGCTGTACAAGGGGCAGGGCACCCTCCCTTCAACTCTCAGTCCCTTGGTGCCAAGATGTTCATGATTTTCCCCGTTGGCAGACATTTTTGTGTAATTCCTTAGTTTGTCCTAATTTACTCCCTCCGAATAGAGTTAGGTTTGAAGCTTTAGAAAAATTGAATTTTCTGGTCCAAATATTAATTAGCCCTGAACTGAGCTTTATTTTTCAAACAAATAAAACAAGTGACAACAACGGGGGTAATTCTAAATTAACAGTACACAAACATAAGTGCCAGGGCCCCCGACAGAAAGGAGCGAAGGGGGTCCATAGGGAGCTTACTTATTGAAGGGTCCAATGGCTTAATATTAAGGTTCCAAAATTGGTAGACATGATTTTGACTTTCCTATAAAGCATACAATGTCTCCTACTTTGGGGCGGAAATATAATTCCAGCCTCATCACCCTACTCAGGAGAGTCAATCAGGGAGGCTAGTGGGAGTCTTCCCCCTAGATTTTTTGATCCCTTTCTAAATTTTGAAGATTTTTTGGTATTTTCATTGTAAAATACTTTTCTTAATACTCACATTGAAAAAAAAACTAAAAAACTACTTTCCCTAGATTTTGAGAAAACACTTTGCCCCCCTCCCCCTACATTTTTGTGAATTGACACCACTGACCCTTTATAGGACTGGAGGGATCAAAAACTGAATTTAAAGGGTTTTTATTGAATTTTAAAAAATAAATATTCGTTTTCAAATGATAGTGTGTTTGTTTTCAAAGAGCGACATCGAAATTTGATACTATAAAAAAATATTCTGCATACGATTTTTTCAAGGATTTTTGCTGGGGGGGGGGGAAGGGATATACCCCCTCGTATATATCCAAAAATTCAGATGAGCACCAGTTAATGATCATCGTGAAGAAGGGGGAAGGCTTGAGGGGTGGAATCCCACTAAAAAACATGGACCAATTTCTGTTCGTTCTGAGTCTAACGTCACTCTTTACTGTCATTTAAAAAAAAGGAAATACTTCACTGAAATTGTGTTCGTTATTAATGTCGTATTTGGCGTTATTTGTCATGTTCGGTATATATAAGTGTAAGGGGAATGTTTACCCCAAATGACCTGGTTTTTAGGGTCAAGTTTAATTTGAGCATGACAATCCAAATTTTAATTGCTTCAGAAAAAGGTCACCCCTTAAGATATTTTTAAGAGGGGTGTGAAATTTAAAATATATTTCACTTGATATAGTACTTGAACTTGCAATTATGGAGTGCTCGATATAGCGTTTTCCTTAGTGTGCTAATAGGTTGTTTCTATGATTATACAAAAAAAGCTTTTCAAAGGAAAGCAAAGAGCGATATTCTAACTCATAATTAACATAAAGTATCCTGCATATGAGGAGAGCTGCCATCACTTCAACACCCCAGCCGAATCTTTATTGAACTGGGCAAAATTCCTCGAACTCGTAACTTTTTGTTGTTAACTTTAAATTTAATGATTTTTACATATTTGGAATCGTCTTTAAACAAAGACTGTTTTGATGTGTTCATTTCTTTCAAAATTTGTATTATCAAAAACTGTTTTACACACGCTTTACAATCTTAAAGAGAATTTTTGGTTTCTTAAAAAGAGCGCTAGAGGTTTTGATTTCTATTCCAATAAGCCCTTTCCTGATCTAATAGGACCATCGCTTCAATACAATCAACCCTGGGGAAAAAACGAATAAACACGCATCCTTGGTCTTTCGTCTGGAAAAAATGCACGATTTTAAGGTTTTGTAGATAAGATGTTGAAATCTCTACTACAGATTTCTTTTATACGGTGAATCTTATAGTCCAATTTTCATTAAGATCGCTTCCCATTTTTCGGAGGGGGGAGGTGTTTCCCCCCTTTTTCCAAAATCAGGCAAATTTTTTCAGGCTCGTAGCTTTTGAGGGGTAACATTGAACTTAATTAATTTTTTATATTTGGAATCAGCGCAAAATTTATTTTCTTATGTATTACTTGTTATCAAAATTCCTTTTCAATAGAAGTTCGTGGTACTCTTCTATTAAACAGACTCTTTTATCTAGTGTATATGGAATGTCAGACTTCAGACGCGACGAAAAACCTGTTTTTACGGGATGATTCAGGACACCGCTGTAGAGAAATACAATGTATAGCGTGGTTTTAATTTTGTATAAGATATTAAAAGTGTTCTTTTTTGTTTGTTTTTTTTGGGGGAGGGGAGTTACCTAGGTTAGGATACGTATTTAATATATGCTATGCTTTGCCCCCCCCCCCTAATGTGCAAATATATAGCCCAAATTTGTTTCTAGATATTCGTCCTATTTTATTTAATTTCATTAGCAACAACCAAACTAGCAGTATATAAAAGAGTCCGTTTAATGGAAGTGTACCAAGTTCGGTTACTGTTTGCCCGAGTCGCTATTTACTTTCAATTCGGTGCCACGAAGTGTTTCAAGCAGTTTGATGTATGCATTTAAGGTAAACTTTTTTTTTTTTATTGAGAGGGAATTTCATCAAAATTGTGGCGCAGTACATGAAAAGTATAGATCATCATAAATAATGGCGAGGTTTTGAGGATTCGAGGTAGCTGAAAGCTTCCATGGTTACGTACCAGTGCTGCATTTTATATATTTTTATTTTGCATCAATGCATAAAATATATTAAATCGGTTCTGATACTCAATTTAGGTTTCACATTTTGATGGAGTCATTTATCTGACAAATTCATTAGTCAGAATAAGTCATCATGGGAAGACAAATTAAATCAAGGAGACAAAGCTAATTATTGTAAGGCATATGCCATATACGCCTACAATGTTATTAATCTCTGTGATGTTATATATCCCTATGCTTTGAAAAGTATTGATAGATTGCATGAACAATCAAAATTATCATAATTCTACTATTACACCTGTAAAAATATGCCAACATTAATTTGTTGTTGCATCAGTTTAGGAAAACTGAAGGTTTAATACTTATGACTGCGCTTCATAATACCATATGTGCTAAAGAATCAGGACCCTATTGACTTACCTGAGTGAATCAGGACTCTATAAACGCAGAAACTTGACTGGGTGAATGCACACTTACAGCGGAAATAGTAAAAAATGCTAAATACTAAAAATACTATAAAAAATTGTAAATCCCCTGAAGCTAGTATACGTGAGTAATTATGTAGGACTGTCCAAAGTGATGAGAATAAGCGTTTATCACCAGGACAGGGATTGAAATCACTGATTTGACTGAGCTGAGACATCAGCTTGGATGGCAGAGTGAATACTACAGTCTTCCTGTTGCTTTAGTTTGGTTTAATCTCTTTGAAAGAACTTGGGAAAGAAATAGAGCAGACTACTTTAGAAAAAATAGAGTAATATTTATGGGCATCAGGGGCAACAGCCCCACATTATCAACTATTATAACTTCTGTTGTTTTTAAGTTTCAATGTGGCTCTTCACTTTTATTTTAAAAACTTTTTTATTTCAATCATAAAACAAACAGTATTTCTCTTTCCCTGTAAGTGATAAAGATCGTGATGTATTTTTTCCAAACGGTTGTGCTTTGTCGTCTTTTTCTTCTACGTCTAAAAGTGATACGTCTAAAGTGATAAAGATCGTGATGTATTTTTTCCAAACGGTTGTGCTTTGTCGTCTTTTTCTTCTACGTCTAAAGTGATAAAGATCGTGATGTATTTTTCCAAACGGTTGTGCTTTGTCGTGTTTTTCTTCTACGTCTAAAAGTGATACGTCTAAAGTGATAAAGATCTTGATGTATTTTTTCCAAACGGTTGTGCTTTGTCGTCTTTTTCTTCTACGTCTAAACGTGATACGTCTAAAGTGATAAAGATCGTGATGTATTTTTTCCATACGGTTGTGCTTTGTCGTCTTTTTCTTCTACGTCTAAACGTGATACGTCTAAAGTGATAAAGATCGTGATGTATTTTTTCCAAACGGTTGTGCTTTGTCTTTTTTTTCTTCTACGTCTAAAAGTGATAAGTCTAAAGTGATAAAGATCGTGATAGTATTTTTTACAAACGGGTGTGCTTTGTCGTCTTTTTCTTCTACTTCTAAAAGTGATACGTCTATAGTGATAAATATAGTGATGTATTTTTTCAAAACGGTTGTGCTTTGTCGTCTTTTTCTTCTACGTCTAAAAGTGATATGTCTAAAGTGAAAAAGATCGTGATGTATTTTTTCCAAACGGTTGTGCTTTGTCGTCTTTTTCTTCTACGTCTAAAAGTGATACGTCTAAAGTGATAAAGATCGTGATGTATTTTTTCCAAACGGTTGTGCTTTGTCGTCTTTTTCTTCTACGTCTAAACGTGATACGTCTAAAGTGATTAAGATCGTGATGTATTTTTTCCAAACGGTTGTGCTTTGTCGTCTTTTTCTTCTACGTCTAAACGTGATACGTCTAAAGTGATAAAGATCGTGATGTATTTTTTCCAAACGGTTGTGCTTTGTCGTCTTTTTCTTCTACGTCTAAAAGTGATACCTCTAAAGTGATAAATATCGTGATGTATTTTTTCCATACGGTTGTGATTTGTCGTGTTTTTCTTCTAAGTCTAAAAGTGATACGTCTAAAGTGATAAAGATCGTGATGTATTTTTTCAAAACGGTTGTGCTTTGTCGTCTTTTTCTTCTACGTCTAAACGTGATACGTCTAAAGTGATAAATATCGTGATGTATTTTTTCCATACGGTTGTGCTTTGTCGTGTTTTTCTTCTACGTCTAAAAGTGATACGTCTAAAGTGATAAAGATCGTGATGTATTTTTTCCAATCGGTTGTTCTTTGTCGTCTTTTTCTTCTACGTCTAAAAGTGATACGTCTAAAGTGATAAAGATCGTGATAGTATTTTTTCCAATCGGTTGTGCTTTGTCGTCTTTTTCTTCTACGTCTATAAGTGATACCTCTAAAGTTATAAAGATCGTGATGTATTTTTCTAAAAGGTTGTGCTTTTTAGTGTTTTTCTTATAAGTATAATATTGTTACTTATAAAGTGATAAATATAGTGTTGTATTTTGTCCAATAGGGTGTGCTTTGTCGTCTTTTTCTTCTACTTCTAAAAGTGATACGTCTATAGTGATAAATATCGTGATGTATTTTTTCCATACGGTTGTGCTTTGTCGTGTTTTTCTTCTACGTCTAAAAGTGATACGTCTAAAGTGATAAAGATCGTGATGTATTTTTTCCAAACGGTTGTGCTTTGTCGTCTTTTTCTTCTACGTCTAAACGTGATACGTCTAAAGTGATAAAGATCGTGATGTATTTTTTCCAAACGGTTGTGCTTTGTCGTCTTTTTCTTCTACGTCTAAAAGTGATACGTCTAAAGTGATAAAGATCGTGATGTATTTTTTCCATACGGTTGTGCTTTGTCGTGTTTTTCTTCTACGTCTAAAAGTGATACGTCTAAAGTGATAAAGATCGTGATGTATTTTTTCCATACGGTTGTGCTTTGTCGTCTTTTTCTTCTACTTCTAAAAGTGATAAGTCTAAAGTTATAAAGATAGTGATGTTTTTTTTCCAAACGTTTGTTCTTTGTCGTTTTTTTCTTATACGTCTAAAAGTGATACGTCTCACTTGATTAATTTCTTGATGTATTTTTTTCATAAAGGTTGTGCTTTGTCGTGTTTTTCTACTACGTCTAAAAGTGATACGTATAAAGTGAAAAAGATCGTGATGTATTTTTTACAAACGGTTGTGCTTTGTCGTGTTTTTCTTCTACGTCTAAAAGTGATAAGTCTAAAGTGATAAATTTCGTGATGTATTTTTTTCCAAACGGTTGTGCTTTGTCGTGTTTTTCTTCTACGTCTAACAGTGATACGTCTAATGTGATAAAGATCGTTATGTATTTTTTTCTAAAAGGTTTTGCTTTGTCGTTTTTTTATTCTACGTCTAAAAGTGATACGTATAATGTGATAAAGATAGTGATGTTTTTTTTCAAAAAGGTGGTGCTTTGTAGTGTTTTTCTTCTACGTCTAAAAGTGATACGTCTAAAGTGATAAAGATCGTGATGTATTTTTTCCAAACGGTTGTGCTTTGTCGTGTTTTTCTTCTACGTCTAAAAGTGATACGTCTAAAGTGATAAAGATCGTGATGTATTTTTTCCAAACGGTTGTGCTTTGTCGTCTTTTTCTTCTACGTCTAAACGTGATACGTCTAAAGTGATAAATATCGTTATGTATTTTTTCCATACGGTTGTGCTTTGTCGTGTTTTTCTTCTACGTCTAAAAGTGATACGTCTAAAGTGATAAAGATCGTGATGTATTTTTTCCATACGGTTGTGCTTTGTCGTGTTTTTCTTCTACGTCTAAAAGTGATACGTCTAAAGTGATAAAGATCGTGATGTATTTTTTCCAAACGGTTGTGCTTTGTCGTCTTTTTCTTCTACGTCTAAACGTGATACGTCTAAAGTGATAAAGATCGTGATGTATTTTTTCCAAACGGTTGTGCTTTGTCGTGTTTTTCTTCTACGTCTAAAAGTGATACGTCTAAAGTGATAAAGATCGTGATGTATTTTTTCCAAACGGTTGTGCTTTGTCGTCTTTTTCTTCTACGTCTAAAACCCATAACGAAGTAGAGCGGTAGATGATTCGTGGAAATTCATCTCAGGCAGCAGAAAATATTCTCCTAGGTTATGAAAGCACAACACACACAGTATTTTGGAACGGTATGCATTGCACCAAATGCCTCAATGCCAAACCCAGGCTTAAGAAACTGTCTAGGTTTAAGCTTCATTTGCATCCTCAACAAAACTAACGCAAGTGCGATGACGTACTTTCCTCAATGGGTTAATATGAAATCCAAACTCAATGTGATGATACATCTGGCGCAAAATGTGCGCAGGTTTTCATACTCCGTGCATTCATGCACGATTCCAGCAACTCCGTGTATTGTTGTGTTGTATTGTTATTGTTATTGTTGTATTGTTATTGTATTGTTAATGTATTGTGTATTGTTATTGTTGTGTGTATTGTTGTGTGTTGTGTATGTTGTTGTGTGTTGTGTTTATTGTCTGTGCTTTTATGCTTGTAACTGCTATTTATTCATATTGACCTGTATCCATACTTGTATAAAAGACACTTAAGGATATGTGACTAAAAAATGATATATTTTCTTGTATTTATATTTTTGCCCTTTTTTCTGTTTTTTTTTCTTTTTTTTCTCAAACAAATATAAGCTTTGTTCCCATGCTTGTCAAAATCTGCATCAGTATCTGAATTAATCGTTTTTGGCCGAATAGTATTCGTTTTTGTTGACAAATAGTAGTTCTTCGTTGAATCCGCCAAGTTTAGATTGAGTAGGGGAGGGCATGCTCAAGCGGTTTTTCTGTAGCCTGCACTCTGGATGACCGAATAAAACGGGCTTTCCCAATCAAAATACGAGACCGGAATCTTTCTACAATTTCTACAATTAAATCAAGCAGATTTGGTTAAATCAATTAGATTGATTTAATTAAAATCAAGTTGTTGCGGGCATCAAGCCATGGTTTAATTGTAGAAAAAGCCAAGACGGATATTCCGAGTGAGTGAGAGGCAAATCTGGCATAAGAGTGAAAGGCAATCGTACAATAGAAACTGCTCTTCGTTCTTATTTTACTCCAGTTCTTCTCTGTTTTAACCAAAGCTTTTATCACATTTTTAACTATATCCTAAAAGCAGGTACTGTAAGGCTCACGACGGTACGTAATCATTGTTGAAGCAGTGGCTGCAACCTAGTAAAGAACGTACCACGCCCCGTAGCGACCAAACATTAAAATACGTGTTTCAATAAAAAATGGTTGTTGAGAATAAAAACCAGGTGAAGTTGATTCAGGAATGGTAACTATTATCTCAATTGGTCTTAATAGTAAAATTTTATATTGAAACAAATATGGAGGAACTCGGAAAAATGGCCTGGAACACCTACAAAATGGTGTGGTTCGAAACAAAAATACATCATTGGAATTCCCAAGGCCAAAAACCATATACAGGAACTTACATTTCCCTTGCTTGAACAAAAAGGAAAATCACTTTTTTGACACTGATTTGTCATCTTTTTATCCTTTTTTTAAAGATGAACATCTATGATTGTATTTCTTATCTGTTAGATTAAATTATATAATACCTCTAACAGACAGGGTCGCCACCTGTAGCATGTGCTACATTGAATGTAGTATTGTTTCGCTTATATGACCAAATTAAAAATATAGGCAGATAAAATGCAATTACAGGTGTATCTCACATCAAAACATATGCCAGAACATACACGCACATATTCTTATTAAGCGTTCTGATCAGCTCAGGATACATTTATATTTCTTTACGTTAAAAATATTAAGAAGTATTCCTAAAAACTAATCTAAATACACTTAAACGAACCATGAGCGTGTTGCGGTGCAAGCCGCGACACATGCAAACATTTTTTTGACTTTAGCACCGGAAATCGCTGTGTAGCACGCAAATTTGGGCAATCGCAGCACTTCAGGAAGTGAACTTGGTTGCAACCCTGCTAACAGATCCGTCCAATTGTGTCTTAGACCTCACCTGTAAAATGGTAATTTTTGTGGGCTTTGAAAACAGCTAAGTTTTCACTTGTTTCATCGGTATGGAAAATTTGTTTTGAAATTTGCCATTCTCTGGATTATTATGGAACTTCAGCTTTATAACTCACAGAAAAGGTGAACCAGCTGAATGACATGTTTAGTTTAAAATGGCACTTTTCTTTCCAGTCTAAAATAAAATATACTCTCTGGTTACCTTACCATCTGAAATACCATTACCATGGGGTAAGGTAGCGGTTGTGAACTGTAGCATAAACATTTGTACAGCAAAAAGAACGCTTGGACTTTAAGCTGTGGAAGTAAACATCCATTACATCCACAACGTTTCCAACTTCCTTCTAATAAGACTATAAAATAGCACTGTGTTGCTTAGTTGTCCCAAGCCAACTAAAGAGGTAGGGCCTACCTGATTTGCATTGCAAGGGGTCATGGTAGCTATGTGTCTCTATGGATAGTGGAAGGTAAGTCATAGACTGCTAGCCATAGATTTGCCATAATTAATTACAGCTGTGGGTCCAAACACGCTCAATGACATCACAAAACTTCACTTAAAATCTGACAGGCTAAAATTTGGACACTAAAATTTGGCAACGCCAATTTTGAAAGGCGGGCGCTCTGAAGAGTTGAGGAAGGTATTTTAAACGTTTTCCTGGGGAATTCCCTAAAGATCATTTTAGGAACTCGTTTGAGCTGCTATATATCAACCATAAAAGTATAATGAAAACTCTTGAGGTTAATGAAACTCCAAGGTATCCAGCAATATTAAACGTTCCATGACAATATATCCTCTTTTGCAGGGATATGGCAAGATCTGCCGTATACAAGGATACAGTAAGGTCTTCTTTACAGGCAATAGAGCTTTTGTGGGGATCAGTACATTATGTTTGTTGGATGATTTTTTTTTATTGAAAATATATGGTGTGTTATTTTATGGAGAAAAAAGAACCGAATAATGAATTTGAGAGAAAAAAAAATCGAATAAAAGACCAAGGAATCTAAAATTAACTAATAAAATAATTAAGAAATACACATAGAAATACAGCTTTAGAGAAACCAAAAGTGAAAAAATTTGGCATCCTTTAAAACAAAAAGAGGATGAGGCTCAAAGTGACGTCAAGTCACAAATATACGAGGGAGGTGGTCAAGAATGAGATACAAAATCTACACAAATTTTGCGTTTTTCAAAGTTCTCACTGAAAATACAAAAAAAAAATGTTTTCAATGAATATACAAAAAAGGCCTTTTTCAGAATCTCAGATAAAAAAAAAATTGGAAGGGAAATTCCACCTTCCCAACCCCCAATCGACGCCAGTAAAGACACCTAAAATTAGGGGGTATTTTTTCAAACGTTTTGCAATTGCAATTGCACTTACAATACAGCTATAAATGCATGAATTAATTTATTAAGAGTATGGGCTGCTAGATTATTTATTTATTTTTATTTTACCTCTTTTTGGAACCAATTGCTTGAATATTAAAATCATTCAACATAATTAAAAGATTCATTTATAACAGCCTCACATTTTTGTGCCTCACTAACGAATTTTATCAGCCAGTTTGCTTACAGAGCCTTGACAAAATAAAACTAAAAGACATTTTACAAATCTTAAACTTATTTTATTGGACTGAAGATAGTCTTTTCAATTAGTATTTCGATATATATTGAACTTTTATTCAAAACTACTTGGTAAACTCCCCCAAAAAGAAACAGATAGATGACTTTTCTATCATGCAATAGCCAAGGGGTCGTCCAATTTCAGAAATCACATACACCAGGTACCTCGTGCCAAGCGTGGAAGAAACTGTGCCAAGCATGGCGGAACTGTGTGGCACTCGTGGCGTTCTAAGATGTACAATAGTTGGCGGAAAACGGGCGATTTTCCTCTGCAATAGCAAAAAGTGCCAAGCATGGTGGAACTGTGCGGCACTTGTGGCGTTCTAAGATATACAATAGGTGGCGGAAAGCGGGCGATTTTCCTCTGTAATAGCAAAAAGTGCCAACTATAGCGGAACTGTGTGGTACTCGTAGCGTTCTAAGATATACAATAGGCAGCGGAAAGTAGGTGATTGTCCTCTTCAATAGCCAAAAGTGCCAAGCATGGTGGAACTGTGAGGCACTGGTAGCGTTCTAAGATATACAATAGGCAGTGGAAAGCGGATGATTTTCCTCTTCAATAGCAAAAAAACTGTGTGGCACTCGTAGCGTTCTAAGATATACAATAGGTGGCGGAAAGCGGGTGATTTTCCTCTTCAATAGCCAAAAGTGCCAAGCATGGTGGAACTGTGTGGCACTGGTGGCGTTCTAAGATTTACAATAGGCGGCGGAAAGCGGATGATTTTCCTCTTCAATAGCAAAAAGTGCCAAGCATGGTGGAACTGTGTGGCACTGGTGGCGTTCTAAGATGTACAATAGGTGGTGGAACTTGGGAAGCTTTCCTCTGCAATAGCAAAAAGTGCCAAGCGCGGCGGAACTGCTTGGCACTCGTAGCTTTCTAAGTTAGACGTATCACTTTTAGACGTAGAAGAAAAAGACGACAAAGCACAACCGTTTGGAAAAAATACATCACGATCTTTATCACTTTAGACGTATCACTTTTAGACGTAGAAGAAAAACACGACAAAGCACAACCGTATGGAAAAAATACATCACGATCTTTATCACATTAGACGTATCACTTTTAGACGTAGAAGAAAAAGACGACAAAGCACAACCGTTTGGAAAAAAAACATCACGATCTTTATCACTTTAGACGTATCACTTTTAGACGTAGAAGAAAAACACGACAAAGCACAACCGTTTGGAAAAAATACATCACGATCTTTATCACTTTAGACGTATCACTTTTAGACGTAGAAGAAAAACACGACAAAGCACAACCGTGTGGAAAAAAAACATAACGATATTTATCACTTTAGACGTATCACTTTTAGACGTAGAAGAAAAAGACGACAAAGCACAACCGTTTGGAAAAAAATACATCACGATCTTTATCACTTTAGACGTATCACTTTTAGACGTAGTAGAAAAAGACGACAAAGCACAACCGTTTGGAAAAAATACATCACGATCTTTATCACTTTAGACGTATCACTTTTAGACGTAGAAGAAAAATACGACAAAGCACAACCGTTTGGAAAAAATACATCACGATCTTTATCACTTTATACGTATCACTTTTAGACGTATAAGAAAAACACGACAAAGCACAACCTTTTGGAAAAAATACATCACGATCTTTATAAAATTAGAAGTATCACTTTTAGACGTAGAAGAAAAACACGACAAAGCACAACCGTATGGAAAAAATACATCACGATCTTTATCACTTTAGACGTATCACTTTTAGACGTAGAAGAAAAAGACGACAAAGCACAACCGTATGTAAAAAATACATCACGATATTTATCACTTTAGACGTATCACGTTTAGACGTAGAAGAAAAAGACGACAAAGCACAACCTTTTGGAAAAAATACATCACGATCTTTATCACTTTAGACGTATCACTTTTAGACGTAGAAGAAAAACACGACAAAGCACAACCGTTTGGAAAAAATACATCACGATCTTTATCACTTTAGACGTATCACTTTTAGACGTAGAAGAAAAAGACGACAAAGCACAACCGTTTGGAAAAAATACATCACGATCTTTATCACTTTAGACGTATCACGTTTAGACGTAGAAGAAAAAGACGACAAAGCACAACCGTTTGGAAAAAATACATCACGATCTTTATCACTTTAGACGTATCACTTTTGAGACGTAAGAAGAAAAACGACGACAAAGCACAACCGTTTGGAAAAAATACATCACGATCTTTATCACTTTAGACGTATCACTTTTAGACGTAGAAGAAAAAGACGACAAAGCACAACCGTTTGGAAAAAATACCTCACGATCTTTATCACTTTAGACGTATCACTTTTAGACGTAGAAGAAAAAGACGACAAAGCACAACCGTTTGGAAAAAATACATCACGATCTTTATCACTTTAGACGTATCACTTTTAGACGTAGAAGAAAAAGACGACAAAGCACAACCGTATGGAAAAAATACATCACGATCTTTATCACTTTAGACGTATCACTTTTAGACTTAGAAGAAAAAGACGACAAAGCACAACCGTTTGGAAAAAATACATCACGATCTTTATCACTTTAGACGTATCACTTTTAGACGTAGAAGAAAAACACGACAAAGCACAACCGTTTGGAAAAAATACATCACGATATTTATCACTTTAGACGTATCACTTTTAGACGTAGAAGAAAAAGACGACAAAGCACAACCGTTTGGAAAAAATACATCACGATCTTTATCACTTTAGACGTATCACGTTTAGACGTAGAAGAAAAAGACGACAAAGCACAACCGTTTGGAAAAAATACATCACGATCTTTATCACTTTAGACGTATCACTTTTAGACGTAGAAGAAAAACACGACAAAGCACAACCGTATGGAAAAAATACATCACGATCTTTATCACTTTAGACTTATCACTTTTAGACGTAGAAGAAAAACACCACAAAGCACAACCTTTTGGAAAAAAAACATCACGATCTTTATCACTTTAGACGTATCACTTTTAGACGTAGAAGAAAAACACGACAAAGCACAACCTTTTGGAAAAAATACATCACGATCTTTATCACTTTAGACGTATCACTTTTAGACGTAGAAGAAAAACACGACAAAGCACAACCGTTTGGAAAAAATACATCACGATCTTTATCACTTTAGACGTATCACTTTTAGACGTAGAAGAAAAACACGACAAAGCACAACCGTATGGAAAAAATACATCACGATCTTTATCACTTTAGACGTATCACATTTAGACGTAGAAGAAAAACACGACAAAGCACAACCGTTTGGAAAAAATACATCACGATCTTTATCACTTTAGACGTATCACTTTTAGACGTAGAAGAAAAACACGACAAAGCACAACCTTTTGGAAAAAATACATCACGATCTTTATCACTTTAGACGTATTACTTTTAGACGTAGAAGAAAAACACGACAAAGCACAACCGTTTGGAAAAAGTACATCACGATCTTTATCACTTTAGACGTATCACTTTTAGACGTAGAAGAAAAAGACGACAAAGCACAACCGTTTGGAAAAAATACATCACGATCTTTATCACTTTAGACTTATCACTTTTAGACTTAGAAGAAAAAGACGACAAATCACAACCGTTTTGAAAAAATACATCACGATCTTTATCACTTTAGACGTATCACTTTTAGACGTAGAAGAAAAACACGACAAAGCACAACCGTTTGGAAAAAATACATCACGATCTTTATCACTTTAGACGTACCACTTTTAGACGTAGAAGAAAAACACGACAAAGCACAACCGTTTGGAAAAAATACATCACGATCTTTATCACTTTAGACGTATCACTTTTAGACGTAGAAGAAAAAGACGACAAAGCACAACCGTTTGGAAAAAATACATCACGATCTTTATCACTTTAGACTTATCACTTTTAGACGTATAATAAAAACACGACAAAGCACAACCGTTTGGAAAAAATACATCACGATATTTATCACTTTAGAGGTATCACTATTAGACTTAGAAGAAAAATACGACAAAGCACAACCGTGTGGAAAAAAAACATCACGATCTTTATCACTTTAGACTTATCACTTTTAGACGTAGAAGAAAAAGACGACAAAGCACAACCGTTTGGAAAAAATACATAACGATCTTTTTCACTTTAGACGTATCACTTTTAGACGTAGAATAAAAAGACGACAAAGCACAACCGTTTGGAAAAAAATACATCACGATCTTTATCACTTTAGACGTATCACTTTTAGACGTAGTAGAAAAAGACGACAAAGCACAACCGTTTGGAAAAATAACATCACGATCTTTATCACTTTAGACGTATCACTTTTAGACGTAGAAGAAAAACACGACAAAGCACAACCGTTTTGAAAAAATACATCACGATCTTTATCACTTTAGACGTATCACTTTTAGACGTAGAAGAAAAAGACGACAAAGCACAACCGTTTGGAAAAAATACATCACGATCTTTATCACTTTAGACGTATCACGTTTAGACGTAGAAGAAAAAGACGACAAAGCACAACCGTTTGGAAAAAATACATCACGATCTTTATCACTTTAGACGTATCACTTTTAGACGTAGAAGAAAAAGACGACAAAGCACAACCGTTTGGAAAAAATACATCACGATCTTTATCACTTACAGGGAAAGAGAAATACTGTTTGTTTTATGATTGAAATAAAAAAGTTTTTAAAATAAAAGTGAAGAGCCACATTGAAACTTAAAAACAACAGAAGTTATAATAGTTGATAATGTGGGGCTGTTGCCCCTGATGCCCATAAATATTACTCTATTTTTTCTAAAGTAGTCTGCTCTATTTCTTTCCCAAGTTCTTTCAAAGAGATTAAACCAAACTAAAGCAACAGGAAGACTGTAGTATTCACTCTGCCATCCAAGCTGATGTCTCAGCTCAGTCAAATCAGTGATTTCAATCCCTGTCCTGGTGATAAACGCTTATTCTCATCACTTTGGACAGTCCTACATAATTACTCACGTATACTAGCTTCAGGGGATTTACAATTTTTTATAGTATTTTTAGTATTTAGCATTTTTTACTATTTCCGCTGTAAGTGTGCATTCACCCAGTCAAGTTTCTGCGTTTATAGAGTCCTGATTCACTCAGGTAAGTCAATAGGGTCCTGATTCTTTAGCACATATGGTATTATGAAGCGCAGTCATAAGTATTAAACCTTCAGTTTTCCTAAACTGATGCAACAACAAATTAATGTTGGCATATTTTTACAGGTGTAATAGTAGAATTATGATAATTTTGATTGTTCATGCAATCTATCAATACTTTTCAAAGCATAGGGATATATAACATCACAGAGATTAATAACATTGTAGGCGTATATGGTATATGCCTTACAATAATTAGCTTTGTCTCCTTGATTTAATTTGTCTTCCCATGATGACTTATTCTGACTAATGAATTTGTCAGATAAATGACTCCATTCAAAATTTGCCTGATTTTGGAAAAAGGGGGGAAACACCTCCCCCCTCCGAAAAATGGGAAGCGATCTTAATGAAAATTGGACTATAAGATTCACCGTATAAAAGAAATCTGTAGTAGAGATTTCAACATCTTATCTACAAAACCTTAAAATCGTGCATTTTTTCCAGACGAAAGACCAAGGATGCGTGTTTATTCGTTTTTTCCCCAGGGTTGATTGTATTGAAGCGATGGTCCTATTAGATCAGGAAAGGGCTTATTGGAATAGAAATCAAAACCTCTAGCGCTCTTTTTAAGAAACCAAAAATTCTCTTTAAGATTGTAAAGCGTGTGTAAAACAGTTTTTGATAATACAAATTTTGAAAGAAATGAACACATCAAAACAGTCTTTGTTTAAAGACGATTCCAAATATGTAAAAATCATTAAATTTAAAGTTAACAACAAAAAGTTACGAGTTCGAGGAATTTTGCCCAGTTCAATAAAGATTCGGCTGGGGTGTTGAAGTGATGGCAGCTCTCCTCATATGCAGGATACTTTATGTTAATTATGAGTTAGAATATCGCTCTTTGCTTTCCTTTGAAAAGCTTTTTTTGTATAATCATAGAAACAACCTATTAGCACACTAAGGAAAACGCTATATCGAGCACTCCATAATTGCAAGTTCAAGTACTATATCAAGTGAAATATATTTTGAATTTCACACCCCTCTTAAAAATACCTTAAGGGGTGACCTTTTTCTGAAGCAATTAAAATTTGGATTGTCATGCTCAAATTAAACTTGACCCTAAAAACCAGGTCATTTGGGGTAAACATTCCCCTTACACTTATATATACCGAACATGACAAATAACGCCAAATACGACATTAATAACGAACACAATTTCAGTGAAGTATTTCCTTTTTTTTAAATGACAGTAAAGAGTGACGTTGGAACTCAGAACGAACAGAAATTGGTCCATGTTTTTTAGGGGGATTCCACCCCTCAAGCCTTCCCCCTTCTTCACGATGATCTTTAACTGGTGCTCATCTTAATTTTTGGATATATACGAGGGGGTATATCCCTTCCCCCCCCCCCCCAGCAAAAATCCTTGAAAAAATCGTATGCAGAATATTTTTTTATAGTATCAAATTTCGATGTCGCTCTTTGAAAACAAACACACTATCATTTGAAAACAAATATTTATTTTTTTAAATTCAATAAAAACCCTTTAAATTCAGTTTTTGATCCCCCCAGTCCTATAAAGGGTCAGTGGTGTCAATTCACAAAAATGTAGGGGGAGGGGGGCAAAGTGTTCTCAAAATCTAGGGAAAGTAGTTTTTTAGTTTTTTTTCAATGTGAGTATTAAGAAAAGTATTTTACAATGAAAATACCAAAAAATCTTCAAAATTTAGAAAGGGATCAAAAAATCTAGGGGGAAGACTCCCACTAGCCTCCCTGATTGACTCTCCTGAGTAGGGTGATGAGGCTGGAATTATATTTCCGCCCCAAAGTAGGAGACATTGTATGCTTTATAGGAAAGTCAAAATCATGTCTACCAATTTTGGAACCTTAATATTAAGCCATTGGACCCTTCAATAAGTAAGCTCCCTATGGACCCCCTTCGCTCCTTTCTGTCGGGGGCCCTGGCACTTATGTTTGTGTACTGTTAATTTAGAATTACCCCCGTTGTTGTCACTTGTTTTATTTGTTTGAAAAATAAAGCTCAGTTCAGGGCTAATTAATATTTGGACCAGAAAATTCAATTTTTCTAAAGCTTCAAACCTAACTCTATTCGGAGGGAGTAAATTAGGACAAACTAAGGAATTACACAAAAATGTCTGCCAACGGGGAAAATCATGAACATCTTGGCACCAAGGGACTGAGAGTTGAAGGGAGGGTGCCCTGCCCCTTGTACAGCCGTGTAAAACCCAGTGGAGTTAATTCATGAAAATGTAGGGGAAAAATAGAATTTCCAAAATATACGGGGACAATTTTTTTCTTTCAGTTTTTCCAATGAAAACTCTAGAACAAGGATATTTTTCAATAAAATCACCAAAGAAGGTATTTTCAAAATATTGGGGGAAAGGGAATCTAAGGGGAGAAACGCCCTCTCAATTGGCACCACTGAAGAAAACCGTATATTTACCACAACACTTCAAATGCACTCTGGCAAAACTTTTTCTGCTCTAGATTTTAAGACTTGTATGCAAGTGTTAAAATCAACATAGTCATTTCCGTTGTAGAATTTTTCCTAATTAGGATAATTTTTCTTGCTAATTGAATTGCGCAGCGCAGTGCGTGAATCGAGACGCTTCGTTGTGCAAGAAATTGCCTCTTGCCCTTTAACCTATTGGCAGAGCCGACAGGACTTGATTATATAGAACTCATGCGTATATCTTATATTTTGTATTTCAAAGCAATTATTAATTACATACTTAAGTGCATTCCTCTTTAAGACAATTCCTCGTATTTCAGTATTACACACAGATGTTCAATGAGTAGAAAATGACAAGGCAGAATGAGTCAGGGCACATATCCTTCTAATCAGGCGTTTATGCGGGGGTTTCAGCCCATTAAAACCCCAAAGTCTCAATTTTTAATAGAGTTTCAATCATGTTTCAAACCATATAATCTAAAATTTGTGCTCACAAAATGCAGGGTATCAAAAAGTGCACAACAATTCTTTTTATTTTACCATCATACCCCCCAAAAATCTTCTTTTTATCCAGTAATCTCCAACCTTCTAGCTAGTCTTTCCCTTTCATAGCGCATGCCCAACAAAATTAGAGTTTTGAGATAAGCGATTTTAAAGTTTTTATAGCTCAGCTGCCTAGTCCCAAGACAGAATATCTGCATCCAGGGGCGGATCTAGGATTTTTTAGGGGGGGGGGCAAAATAGGTTGATACGGTAAACTTGCGTTAGGAGCAAGTTTAATTAACACACGTTTGCGTTAATTAAGTAAATTACACTATTTTATACTATGTTGGGAGGCGCACACTCCCTCGCCTTCCGGATCTGCCACTGTCTGCACCTTTTCTGGATGGTGCTAAATCGATTGGTACATACGAAGTTGTATCTCCTATGGGTGCGTAGATTGGCAGTTCAATTTTATGGTGTATCTGCTGATTGACCTGACTTTCCAAATCCAAAACATTGTGTGCAAACCAATCAAAATCCTCCAAACCAACTACTGACCCAAAGCAGTGTGTCTGAAGGACTATTCAAAGACCCAGATTTCCACTACACTCATCACCTGTGTGATCACCATCATCAGTGTTTCAAACCCCTGGCGCTGTGTTTTAAAGCAGTTTTGTTTTTAAGCTGATTCGGTTGGAAATGCTCGAGTGCAACTTCAGTTCAAACATTGTTAAAGGGGTTGATGTCCAAGGGAAGGGATCATAACATCTAACCGTCAGGACCACTAACGTCAGGACATCGACAAAATCCGTCATAACCTCGAAAAAAATCCGTCAGAACCACTAACCGTCACAACATCTAAAATTTTAAAACTTCAGTTTTTTGGGGTTTAGGGGGGGGAAAGGTACCTGGTATAGGTTAGTTTACGCATTTAATATATGCTATGCTTTACCTCCACCACCCTGATGTGCAAATATATAGCCCAAATTTGTTGCTAAACTATTATATACTTATTACTATTATATAAACCTATAAATTGTTTGTAGATGTTATGACGGTCAGTGGTTCTGATGGTTAAATGTTATGACGTTTAGTGCTCGTGACGGTTAGTCGAAATGGTAGCACCCCGATGTCCAAGTCTATTGAAATGTTTCTTAATGTAATATGTATATATGCAGAAAATGGGGTGGTTGTAGTACCCTATTAAACTTCCTATGGTATAAAACGGGGTATCTGCTCTGAACTACCTGAAACAAATTATAGAAAAAGAGTATATACAAAACAAGTCTATTTTCTTGATAATCTGGTCAAGCTTTCGCTAAGCAAACAGCTCTAAGGGAGTCAGCCTGAAAAACTGATCAGGAATGGACTCTTCCCTTGCATTTTAAGCACGGTAAGTCCAGCCTTTACGCAAACTTGGCAATGCTCTCATGTAAAACTATGAAAAATAGCCTCTACCGTTCTGGGATTCGACAGCTGGTGTGTATGCAGCTTTTTAAGGTGTAAGTCCAAGTGCATTATCTGAATCAAATGACTTAATAAAAGCAATTTCATTGTATGGTTTATATAAACAATTTCTTTCGAAACTTGAAATCACTAGATTAGAGGGAAAAGCACCTGTAGACATTATCTAAGACGAAGGTAAATAAAAACGGGGATATCTATTGGTTATAAAGACTTCACCAATCAATTTAGCGGGGATAATTAGCATACTTAGGGGAATCACCAATCCAATTTTGTTCGGGGGGGGGGGAGGTATTTTTACCCGTATATTTGCGACTAATTTACGAGTCAGAAACATATTTCTGGAGAGGGAAGGGGAAGGTTAAAAACAGGTGACCCCCTAGATACACTCCTCCTCAGAATGTTAATATGTAGAGAAAATATGATATGAAATGTGAGGGAAGAGTCATGTGCAACTATTTATACATTGTGACATTTACAATATATACACAAACATTATCAAACAGTTCGTGGTAACGAATTGTAAGTAAGAATGGACTCGACTTAATAAGACCCCGGCGCCGCGCCGATAAAGGAAAGACCGGCGGTGCCAAAATAGCAGTGGCGGCATGCCGCCAATGATTTTTTTGCACAACCGTCGGTGAGATGTCTGCGGCGCTCCGCCGGTGCGATCAATGTTGACCGCAAACATTAATGTTTTTATCAGTCTTTCTAAAATCCCAGCTTGAATTTAGAAAAGATTCGGGCCTATTCATGAGTTAAAAACTTCACAAGTCGCTGGCTGGACGCTGGTCTTCTTCGTCAAGAGAAATAGAAATCTGGTAGAAACGAAATGGCTGTGGCGTTTCAGAATTCTTGCATACAGATTCGCCGTGGCATTCAATAAGATCCAAGAAATCTAATTAAAAGGGAGTACACACAAATCGGATCGGATTTTTATGCTCATTTCAAATATATAAACTTCATCAAATTTAATATTACCCATCAGAAGTTACAAGCCTGATAATATTTGCCTTGTTTTCGAAAAAGGGGGGAAACACCCCCTAAAGTCATTGAATCTTAATGAGAATCACACCATCAAATCCAGCGTATCAGATAACTCTATTGTAGAGATTTAAAGCCTCTATATGCAAAAATGTGAAATGTTGTATGTTTTTTTCTGCCAGAAAAAAGATAACGGATGCGTTTTTTTTTTTTTTCTTCCCAGGGGTGGTCGTATCCACCCAATGGTCCTAATATATCACGGGAGGGGTTATTCGAATGAAAATCAAAAGTCCTAGTGCCCTATTTAAGTGACCAAAAAAATTGGAGGGTAACTAGGCCCCCTCCCACGCTCTTTTTGTCCCAGTCACTTAATCGAGTGTTTGAGATAGCCATTTTGTTCAGCATAGTTGAAAAATCTAATAACTATGTGTTTAGGTGTAAAATGACCCGCCACAGTCCCCGGGGAAAGAGCTGCAAGCTGTGAACTTTGCCCGTTGTTTACATATAGTATTTGTTATTGGGAAGTACACAGCCATTTACTTGGGGGTGGGGGGTGTGCTTGGGATGGATTTCTAAGGGAAGAATCTTCCTTTGGGAGGGAAGTTTTGATGAATGAATATTCTGGGGGAATGTTACACTGGGGAGTTTTGGCAGAATTACTATACGAAATTCTTTTTAATTGTCGTGCATTCTCTTTGCCAAATTTTTTATTTGGAGATGGTCCGGGGGAATTATCCGGTGGCTTTATTCCTTGCGTTTTGTTTTATGGAAATAATTTCCACGGAAGGGCGCATTTCTCGAGTGACCGAGAAACCGATTATAGATTAAAGTCTTATTCCAATGAAAAAATGCTATGGAGAATTTTTCAGGGGGAATCGTCCAAAATGAATTTTTACAGAGAAAGTGGGGGATTCTCAACGAGGAAGGAACTGTCTGAAGGGAATTTGACAAGGGGGGGGGGGTGCACTTTACGTTGGATGAAATTTCCACGGAGGAGTTCCGTGAGGGGGGGGGGAGGCGTAGCCTATATTTCATAGAGGGTGAGCCAGGTTTACCAACATTATTTGAAAAAAAGAACAGAATTATGCCGTATATGAAGGGTTACCCCCTCCTCAATACCTTATTCTTTATACTAAAGTTTGACTGTTTACTAAAATTGAAACACAGGGGCTGTTTAATTTCCTAGAATAGGAAGCTTTTTTTCCTAGAATAGGAAGCTTTTTTTTAAAGTGATAACATCTTTAGCGTAAAGAGCAAGGTACTGAGGAGGGACGACCCTTCATATCCGGAATAAATCTGCCAAAACTAATATACAAATTGTGTTTTAATTTTTCATGCACGGTGAGCCAAAATCGAACCTGCATTAGTTGAAAAACGTACAGAAATTAAGCAAAAAACAAGTTTTTTTTTAACTGAAAGTAAGGAGCGACATTAAAACTTAAAACTAACATCAATTATTCCGTATATGAAAGGGGCTGTCCCCTCCTCAATTCCTCGCTCTTTACGCTAAAGTTTGAATCTTTCTCACCACTACTTTTTAAAACAATAAATAAATTTTAGCGTAAAGAGCGAGGTGTTGAGGAGAGGACAGCCCCTTTCATACACGGAATAATTGCTGTTCGTTTTACGTTTTAATGTCGCTCCTTACTTTCAGTTTAAAAAAAAATGTTTTTTAAATTTAATATCATAAAGACGATACTTTTGTCAACATGTGAAGAACCGTCTATATTGCAACTGTATATGTCTGGTTTATATGCGAAGTAACACACGAGACGAAAACTAACAAACAAGATAATAGTGAAGAATTATGGTATACAAAGTAATATTTGGCAGGAATAGGTACTAGTGATAAATCACTTGGGGTGGTACCGTGATTGGGTGATTTTCGAGGATTCGGGGAACCAATTTTTTTTTCGGGGTGACACGTAGATTTTTGAGGAATCCCCAAATTCGGAGATAGTGCAAGCCCTGCTTGATTTCTAATCAAGAAAATCGAAAGACGGAAAAAGAAAAGCTCCAACTTCACGGTTGACGCAATAAAGATTTGCCGCAAAATAAATTCAAAATCAACCGAACGCTGCCGCCTCTGCCGGCGGCGGAGCACGTGCAGCGTGCCGGCGGCGTTGCGAAACTTTGGCGGGGGTCAACTGGGCCTCTCGTTGGTGGCGTTCGGTCGATGCTCCGGCGTGGTGCAGGGTCTAGGCTCAATAGTAACCGATACTCTAAAAAACGGAAATTTGATATCAATAGATAAATCAAGAGAATCAGCTTATTAGGCTGATTCCAAATATATAGGATTCACCAAGGTTAGTGTTAGCCGTCAAAACTTACGAGCCTGAGAAAATTTGCCGAAATTTCGAAATAGAGGGAAAACAAACCCTAAAATTCAAGGAATCTTTGTGAAAATCACGCCATCAGATTAAGCATAACTAAGAACCCTTCTGTACAAGTTTCAATCTTCTATATGCAAAAACATGGAACTTCGCTATTTTTTCCAGAAAACAGATCAAGGATGCTTGTTTTTTGAGTTGTGAGTTCTTTATTTAACAACAAAAATCATAAACAAAAAACTACATCAATAAAATCTCCCCCGTAAGGCTCCATTGCTGGGACAGAACAGGGGAGAAACAAATACCAACGCAAAAAAATATATAAACAAAATCATAAAAAAAAATAATCCAGTCACCCACCTTAATAATCCCCAGAATGACAAGCTAGGCAGGGGATAACACATGAATTCATCAACTCAAATAAATATCCAGCTCAATCCAGAGACATCAACTCCAAGAAAAACCCGGAAAAAACTTAATTACTAGCTAGAAAATCTCTAACTTAATTTTAGAACATACCAAACGAGTGGCAGCTTCGTGCAGACACAGGGAGCGTGTTCCAAATCCTGGTGCAAGGTATCAGACGGTTGAAATCAGGCCTCACTGATGGAGCATGAACAATCTCTAAATTGCTGGATGTGCGGAGATGATATGTCGATTGATCAGAAACAAAAGATATATTATTACATAGAGCAGCAGGAAGATGGCCGTGCAACTGTAAAATGATGAAAGAAGAACAAGAAAGAAAAATTTAGACATTTAAAATCAATGTCGATTGATATCTTGTCGATTGATCAGAAACAAAAGATATATTATTACATAGAGCAGCAGGAAGATGGCCATGCAATTGTAAAAAGATGAAAGAAGAACAAGAAAGAAAATAGAGAGATTTCAGATTCAAGCAAGGGCTTAAGCGAAGATTGGTTAGTTTCCTTAATAAAAGTCCTTGCTTTATCATGAAGTTTTGAAAGTGGCATCAGAGACGAGGGAAAAGATGACATCCAAATCGCTATATTAATGATATGGCTACTTATTCTCGAATGAGACAGCTTGTTTTCATGATCCCTTCATGGGGACACTTGAAGTGGATTGGTCTGTATTCCTTCTTTCACAAAGCTAAGAACAATAAGAGCCAGCTGTAGAGTAACGCCGTAAAAGTATCGTCATTCCAGAGCTTGGACGTAGTGGCGTCACGTATGTTGTTAGAGGGGTATGCCCCTCCCCCAATTTTCAGCTTGTTGGTAAACAAATTTGAGTCGATAAATTTTACACTATTTTACTACAGGTGCATAATTTTCTATGGGACAGGGGGCAACTGCCCCTTCAGACCTCATTTTGACCCCCCATACATTAGTTCCCCCTTGTCTAAAACCCCCCCCCCCCCACTGAAATTTTGTTCCTGCAAAAAAATCTTGCCAAATTTGAGATAAGCCCGCATAATTCAAGCATCCAGAGAAACAGGTCAATTTTCTTTATTGTATATTTGCCCTTGTGGTACTTTATGGCTCATTTTTCATTTTTCATTGTCATTTTTACTGGATTTGGGTAAATTGGCTACAACTTTGCCCTTTCCCCCCAAAGTTTTGAAAAAATTACGCTACTGTTTTACTGGCTAATTTTTTTTCTTAGGTATATGGGCTGATCATTCAATCAATCAATTTTATTCAATCAATAAACTCAACAAAATACAGTTCAATATAAACTCCCCTTAATGCTCTATGGCCAGGAAAAAAACAGGGGAGAAACCAAAATTAAACAAATACATAAAAAACAAAAACATATTCAACGTCATACATTCACACCTTTGAGAGACTCAACACAAGAGAAATCATAAGATAAAAAAAATCATAATATACAATGATCAACATAAAAAAAACTTAATTACTAGCTAGAAAATCCCTAACATAATTTTTGAACATACCAAACGAGTGGCAGCTTCGTGCAGACACAGGGAGCGTGTTCCAAATCCTGTTGCAAGTTGTCAGAGGGTTGAAGTCAGACCTCACTGATGGAGTATGAAGAATCTGTAAATTTCTGGAAGTGCGAAGATGATAAGTTGATTGATCAGAAACAAAAGATATATTATTATATAGAGCAGCAGGAAGATGGCCGTGCAACTGTAAAAAGATGAAAAAAGAACAAGACAGGAAATAGAGAGATTCCAAATCAAGCAAGGGTTTAAGTGAAGATCGGTTAGTTTCCTTAATAAGAGTCCTTGCTTTATCATGAAGTTTTGAAAGTGACATCAGAGGCGAAGGAAAAGTTGACATCCAAATAACAGAACAATATGAAACATAAGACTGAACTAGGCTGTTGAACAAGATTCTAAGATTCGACCCTGGAAATATGTGTTTAAGCTTTCTAAGGATTCCAAGACTCCTGGAGACTTTCATTTTAATCAGGTCAATATGATGCTTGAAGTAAAGATTTTCGTCAAGCAAGATGCCTAGGAATCGAACGTAACGATCTTTAGGTCTACTGAGAGAACCTCTTGATACGTGTATTTCATTTAAGTCAGGGCAAGCATTTGAAACTCTGGAGAAAATGAGAAAAAAGTACTTCCCGACATTTAAGGTAGGATAATTTACATCAAACCACTGGATAACTCTTTCAAAAAGGGCATTTATCTTTGAACGAAGACCGGACTCAGTTCTACCAGCTGTGCCAAGAGTACTGTCATCAGCAAAAGTAATAAGTGCATCCGGTAAATACGAACTCCTGTCACAATTAGTGACGGATGCTGGTTGACAAGGAAGACAGCAAATATTAGGTTTTAAATTTTGACTGCATTAATAAGGTCATTGACATAGATTAAAAAGAGTATCGGCCCAATAACAGATCCTTGTGGAACGCAAAACTCAATTCCTGAAGGGTTTGAAAATTGCGCATCAACCGAGATGACTCGACCAGATAAATATGATAGAAACCAAGAATAAGCACTCCCTTTTATACCAATATGGGACAGTTTCCAAAGAGGAATCTTGTGCGTTAATGAGTCGAATGCTTTTCGTACATCGAGAAAAAGAGCAGCAGGTATCAGACCAGAGTCAAGAACTAGTGTAAATAATTCAAGAGAGTTGCACATGCATACTCAGTTGAGTGCTCCGCCCTAAGAGCAAACTAAAAATCATGAAAAAAGTGTTTAGAATTAAGAAAATTAAGAAATCGAGAAAGCATAGCTTTTTCGTATATTTTACTAAACACTGATAAAAGAGATATGGGACGATAATTTGCAGGATCATTCCTTGATCCATCTTTAAAAAGAATAATAACACGGGCACGCTTTAAAGTACTTGGAAAATCACCATTTTCAAAGGAAAAATTGATAAGTCTCGTGAGGGCAGAAATGATGACAGGAAGATTGAACTTTAAAACCTCAGTCGGAAAATGGTTTGTTCCAGAAGATGAAAAATCTTTCAAACCATTGACAATTCTGGCTATTTTCGCTTCAGAGGCAGGTTCCACAGCCATTGATTTAGGACAAGGCGGTCCAAGGTAAGACCTAAGTCAGGTAGAGAAGAAGAAGGACTTACAGAAGAGGCTGTAGTTTTGCCGATATTAGCAAAATAGGAAGTAAACGCATCTTGGACTTTTAGTTCACCCTCTACATTTTCGCCTTCCATCACAATACTTGAAGGGACAGAAGGAGGCAGAGAAGATGGCCTGATAACAGAATTCATTACTTGCCATGTCTTTCTAATGTCTTTACCACACGCAGAAAATTTTCTGTAATAAAATAACGATTTGGTCTTTCGGCAAAACGAATTGTAAACTCTTCTATAAGCGAAAATAGCGACGAAGACCACACTGCCTTTCCATCACAAATAACAAAAGTACGAAGAACAAAAGGGAAATCTTTTTGTAAGACAGTGGAGATAATTTGAATGAATATTTCGGCCCTATGTCCAAGGGCCGTCCTCAGCAAGAAAAAAATATATAAAGAAAAAAGACTCACAACAACATGCGACCAATCAAACCAAAAAAGTGGAAATTTTTCAAAACAATCCTAGCATCATTACTTCAGCGAAGTTCAACCAGGACTGATAAAAAGTAAGGTAAAACAAGACGATTCAATGAAATGAAAGAAAATAAATTAAAAACATGTTCTTATTGCTAATCCAGCCTTTTTGGCAGCTAACCTCAAAGGTCTTTTTGTAACCGGTTCTGTGTTAATGTCTATCGGTTTTTTAGAATATTTTGTAAGATCATTTTTAATCACATTTGTGTATAAAGTATTTAGTGTATATTCCTCCAAGTCCCTATTTAAGGAAATATTATTATTAATCTTAAGTCTGATTCCAATTGATTCTCGGGCTACCTGCTTTATGCCTAGGTCATTGCTAATAAGGATTCATCAAAAAGTATATTGTGGTTAGGATTTTCAAAAATATGGCTGCCTAATGCAGAATCAGATGAAACAGTGGAAATATTATAATTTAGAGCTTTTACAATATCATCTTTATGCTGTTGTATAAGCTTTTCTAAATTCTGGTGTGTTCTACCTATATAATATTTGCCACAATCGCATGGTATTTGATAGGCCCCTCTTTGGCGAGTAACTGGGGTTTTATCTTTACCAGAATTTAGAAAATTTATGATTCTAAAATTATTTGTGAATACTACATACAGATTATTTTTGTGCAAACTTTTTTAAGATTTGTAGTGATTTTTGGGATATAGGGGAGGTAAATTATATTTAAGGGCTTGTCAGACATCTCACTTGGTAAACTATCATTAATTTTACGGAAATGTCTTTTCAGTCTACAGTTAATTACATATTTATTAATAATGTAATTAACTGTAGACTGAAAAGACATTTCCGTAAAATTAATGGTAGTTTACCAAGTGAGATGTCTGACAAGCCCTTAAATATAATTTACCTCCCCTATATCCCAAAAATCACTACAAATCTTAAAAAAGTTTGCACGAAAAATAATCTGCATGTAGTATTCACAAATAATTTTAGAATCATAAATTTTCTAAATTCTGGTAAAGATAAAACCCCAGTTACTCGCCAAAGAGGGGTCTATCAAATACCATGCGATTGTGGCAAATATTATATAGGTAGAACACACCAGAATTTAGAAAAGCGCATACAACAACATAAAGATGATATTGTCAAAGCCCTAAATTCTAATATTTCCACTGTTTCATCTGATTCTGCATTAGGCAGCCATATTTTTGAAAATCCTAGCCACAATATACTTTTTGATGAATCCACACTTATTAGCAATGACCTTGGCATAAAACAGGTAGTCCGAGAATCAATAGAAATCAAACTTAAGATTAATAATAATATTTCATTAAACAGGGACATAGGGGAATATACACTAAATGCTCTAGACACAAATTTAATTTAAAAATGATCTTACAAAATATTCTAAAAAACCGATAGACATTAACACAGAACCGGTTACAAAAAGACCTTTGAGGTTAGCTGCCAAAAAGGCTGGATTAGCAATAAGAACATGTTTTTAATTTATTTTCTTTCATTTCATTGAATCGTCTTGTTTTACCTTACTTTTTATCAGTCCTGGTTGAACTTCGCTGAAGTAATGATGCTAGGATTGTTTTGGAAAAAATTTCCACTTTTTTGGTTTTATTGGTCGCATGTTGTTGTGAGTCTTTTTTTCTTTTATATATTTTTGTCTTGCTGAGGACGGCCCTTGGACATAGGGCCGAAATATTCATTCAAATTATCTCCACTGTCTTACAAAAAGATTTCCCTTTTGTTCTTCGTACTTTTGTTGTTTCTTCTATAAGCTTTGAAAAGTTGGAGTAAAAAATTACGAGAAGATGGCTTAGAGGACCTGTAAGCCTTCCAAAGATTATTTTTCTTCCTCCAACTTTTAAGGAGTCCCGGAGTCATCCAAGGATTCAAAAAAGTTGCTCTTTTCGATGCCGGATTCGACTGGGACGCAACACATGTATCCAAGGTAACTTCTTTCAAAGAATCATAAAAAGAATTAAACAAAGAATCTATATCAGATTTATTTTCAGAAATATTTCACAAACAACCCACCAACCGTGACCTAAGAAGATGCAAACCCTGATCATTAAATTTTAAAGTGGAAAAACCAGCTCGTTGATTCCTCCTTGGCAACGCATTGGAAAAATCATACGTGGAAAAAACAGGAAAATGGCCAGAGATATCACTCGTCAACACAACATTTTGCACCAAGGTCAACGATGAAAAAATATTATCAAGCAAAGAAGCAGTAGTGTTAATAATGCGATTTGGAATGCATGCAGAAGGTAATGAAGTGAGCATTGTTGAAAAAAAAATCCAAGGACGAGGATGACATCCGGTCACACAAATTAAGGTTGAAGTCACCCATAACGACAAGTTCACATGAAGGAAGTTGGATTGTTTCCAAAACTTCATCAAGAATCTGAAGTAAAGAGGGAACAGACCCACTAGGAGACCGGTATATATTACCAACAATCAAAGTTTTTAGCTTGGGTTATAATCTCAATAAATATGGATCCAAAAATTGCTTTTTCATTTCTTAACAGATCACGTCTAACAGCGTGCGTAAGACATTCTGAAACATAAACAGCAAGGCCACCTCTTGCCATCCTACTTTGATTTAAACATTCTATCTTGTACCCAGAGATATGCAATAGAGATTCATTTTTCGAATCAAGGAAAGTCTCACAAAGACCAATAAAATCAGGGTGGCCACTACGTTCTATTTTTTTCAACTCATCAAATGAAGAACAAAGGCCCTGTACATTAAGCTGAAGCACAGAAAAACTACCATCTCGTTTGGATACTCGCTCTAAATACGATACATAAGTAGTATCCCATCACTGCTTTCAAGGACATGCCCTCCCTTTTTCCTAGAACATGCCCTCTCTTTTCCCGTAGGATTTCAAACGCATCCCTAGGGAAATTAACATAGATATGGTTATTGTTGTTATGTTATGTTGATGTTATGTTATTGCTGATTATGTTTTTATGTTGATAGTTATGTGGTCTGATGTTATGTTGATGTAATGTTTCATGGTTATGTTATTGTGATGTTATGTTATGATGGTTATATTATGTTAATGTTATTTGATGTTTATTGTTGGTTATGTTATGTTAATGTTGTTTGTTGGCTATTCTTGTTATGTTATGTTAATGTTGTTTAATGGCTATTGTTGTTATCTTAAGTTGATGTTACGTTATGATGGTTATGTTATGTTAATGTTGTTTGATGGTTATTGTTGTTAAATTATGTTAATGTTGTTTGATGGTTATGTTATGTTAATGTTGTTTGTTGGCTATTGTTGTTATGTTATGTTAATGTTGTTTGACGGCTATTGTTGTTATGTTATGTTGATGTTGTTTCATGGTTATGGTTGTTTTGTTACATTGATGTTATGTTATGTTATTCTGATGTTATGTTATGTTGTTATGTTATGTTGATGTTGTTTCATGGTTATGTTGTTTGATGTTTCTTTGTTTTGTTGATGTTTGTTATGTTTGCAGGACATATTTGAAATAAATTATGTTACTAGGATAGGTTTCTAGCGCATGTTATGTTTTTAGACACACCCCTAAATGGATGAACTCCCCTTTTCACTGTTTCTAGGCAAAATCATGTCTAGACACGTTCCCAGGTGGCAGGAAGCCCCTACGATGTTTTTCCAGACACATCGCCCATCTAGAAAAACTCCCCCCCCCGTTGTTACTAAACAAAATTTCCAGGTGAGTAAAATCCCCCATGTTGTTACTTAACAAAATACACAAGTGGCTCAAACCCCCTGCAAAGCTTTTCTATTAAAAGCCAAAGAGAGCTTCTCGTCTACAATATATGCTATATATGTTTTTTGATGGTTATGTTGGTTATGTTATGTTATGTTGTTTTTCATGGTTATGTTATGTTTGATGGTTATATTTTTTTATGTTGATGGTTACGTTGTTATGTTGATGGTTACATGGTTTGATGTTATGTTATGTTGTTATGTTATGTTGTTATGTTATGTTGATGTTGTTTTTTGGTTATTGTTGGGTATGTAGTGTTGATGTTGTTCATGGTTATGATGTTTCTTGGTTATGTTTTTATATTGATTGTTATGTTGTTATGTTGATGGTTATGTGGTTTGATGTTATGTTATGTTCATGTTGTGTTATGTTGTTTGATGATTATGTTGATGTTGTTTTATGGTTATTGATGGTTATGTTGTTTCTTGGTTATGTTGTTTGATTGTTTGGTCTTGTTATTTTATGTAGATGTTGTTTCATGGCTATGATGTTTCTTGGTAATGTTATGTTTGTTGCTTATTTTTTTCTTGGTTATGTTGTTAGATGTTATGTTGATGTTATGTTATGTTGATGGTTATATGGTTTGATGTTATGTTATTTTGATGGTATGTTATGTTGTTATGGTATGTTGGTGTTGTTTGATGGTTATTGTTGGTTATATAATGTTGATTTTGTTCATGGTTATGATGTTTCTTGGTTATGTTTTTATATTGATTGTTATGTTATTATGTAGATGGTTATGTGGTTTGATGTTATGTTATGTTTATGTTGTGTTATGTTGTTTGATGATTATGTTGATGTTGTTTTATGGTTGTTGATGGTTATGTTGTTTCTTGGTTATGTTGTTTGATTGTTTGGTTATGTTATCTTATGTAGATGTTGTTTCATGGCTATGATGTTTCTTGGTTATGTTATGTTTGTTGCTTATTTTGTTTCTTGGTTATGTTGTTAGATGTTATGTTGATGTTATGTTATGTTGATGGTTATATGGTTTGATGTAATGTTATTTTGATGTTATGTTATGTTGTTATGTTGTGTTGATGTTTTTTATGGTTATTGTTGGGTATATAGTGTTGATTTTGTTCATGGTTATGATGTTTCTTGGTTATGCTTTTATATTAATTGTTATGTTGTTATGTTGATGGTTATGTGGTTTGATGTTATGTTATGTTGATGTTGTGTTATGTTGTTTGATGATTATGTTGATGTTGTTTTATGGTTATTGATGGTTATGTTCTTACTTGGTTATGTTGTTTGATTGTTTGGTTATGTTATCTTATGTAAATGTTGTTTCATGGCTATGATGTTTCTTGGTTATGTTATGTTTGTTGCTTATTTTGTTTCTTGGTTATGTTGTTAGATGTTATGTTGCTGTTATGTTATGTTGCTTTGTTATTTTGGTGTTGTTTCTTGGTTATGTTATGTTGATGTTGTTTCATGGTTATTTTGTTCGATGATTATGTTTTTATGTTGATGTTTGCTATGTTTGCAGGACATACGTGAAATAAATTGTGTTACTAGGCTAGATTTATAGCTCAAGTCATGTTTCTAGACAAAAAATGTCTTCCATGTGCTTGAACTCCCCTTCATTGTTTCCCAGGTGGCTGAAATCCTCTACGATGCTTTTCCAGGCAGAATTACCAGGTGACTGAAACCCCCCGCGATGATTTTCTAGGTAAAAACATATCTCCCCAAGGCTTACTGAATATAGCAGTGTCACGCTGCAGGAGCCTTCTAATAATAACTTAAGCTATTCACTTCACGATTTCCATTAACTCTCTATTAAAGTTTTCTATAAAATTTTTCAAAAATTATTTCAAAACATTTTTTTATTTCCAAAAATATAATAATCTGAATAACGTGGTTTTCTCACTATTCTTACATAACGATTCAAATCAGTATTGCTAATATATTTACCAGTTTCCTTTAAAAGTTCTTGTAGTGTACGTATATCTGTAGTCACACTGTATACTTGCTCAAGATTATCCTTTGTATACGCGTAGAATTCAATGAAGCGAAGAGGGAAAGAAAAACTCCTCTCTGTGTAGGAAGGTTCACCAAATTCTAGCCAAAATGCTGGACTGTTTTCTTCCTGAAATATACATAAAATCATGATTTCCAATAACTCTATTAATGTTTTCTATACAATTAAAAAAGTAATCCGCCAATGATTTAGACATTAGATAGTTCTGAATGTAACTCCCTCCCCCTCCCCCCAATATCAGTGTTACATCAGAGACCTTTTTTAATAGTTGAAAATGATTGGAAGGCAACTAACACCTCTCTCACGCTTACCTTAGGTTCATTTAACATATCATAGCCGTGAGCATGTGGTTAGAACCTAAAGTTTACAGTTAAAAAACTTATTAGTTTAGTTTTTACGGAAATGGCAAAATTTTTAATCTAAAACTAGGCTTCGGTTTGGTAATTTTTCTAGGTTCACACAGCGACATATCAGGAGAACATATTACCGTCACCACCTCAATTTCACGAGAGTATAAGGGAAAGTGAACACGGGAGGGGTTTAAGTGCGGGGGCGAGTCCGGCTATTGACTTCTTCAACACTGATTTAGACAGTATTGTGAGGGATCTCGGCCTCAGCAATGAATTTTAAGACAATTTATTAGATCAGTTACCTGTTAAAGAGGTCGAGAGGGTGCTAGAAGCGCCTGCCCCTCACAGTGATATGGGACAAAGTGGGGCTGACTCGCCCCCAGTGTTACCTGATTTGTTTTTAGCAGATACCGCTGTGCGCACTATTCAAGTATATACGGCCGAGTTTTGTGACTCGTTTAATTCACAGCCATGTGCTACTATTCAAACGGACCCGATAGAAACCGCCCACCTCTACGTCAGCATGATTCGGGCACTTCTCGAAAAACATTTATGGGAGGTGTTAGGGCGGGATTCTTTAAAAGCATCCATCAAATATAAAATTGTTTAATTAATGCAAGTTTGGGGGTTTTGCGCGACCATCATATTCAAGCAAGAATGTAGACACTACACAAGGACCTGCATAATTTTGAGGGTGTGTTTTCGGATTGGATGGGTAAAATTTGTAATAGGATGTAGGAGTATAATGAAAATGGGAGTGGGTTATCTGTATTATTTTTAGAAAAATTAGAATTAAATATTACTAAATTTAAAAGGGAATTTTCTTTAAGAGGTGGGAGGGGGAAGTTTAAAAAATATAATAGTAATTTAAAAGCCACTAAAGGTGTAAAACACTTCGGTTTCGACACGGGCCTGAAGTGTTTCAAGTATTTCGTCCATGTCGCGGGCCATAAGCCTGAGAAAGATGTTGCTAGTAAGACAATGTTGGACGATTGGGTAGTAAATGGCGGCGAGGAGGGTTCTGATTTTCCAAAAGTAGATTTTACTTATTTAAAGAGTCAGTATCCGGTTACGCTTAAAGGGATTGATATTTCTGAAAGGGCAAATGAACATTTAAAAGTTGAGGTAACAGTTTTACAGTTTGATGAAGAATTTGAAGATGGGGAACTTAATGATAAACAATGGGTAATTTATTCCGTATAAGCACCGTCCATTGCCTCTGTAAAACAATGGGTATGTTTTCTTTACGAACCTGCCAAGGATCCTGAATCAATTGGACATTTCTTTCCTATCCTCCATATTAGCAGGGTTTTAAGTGAGGGTAAAAATTATAATCATGGGAGGACCTGTTATTACTGCCCAATGTGTCTGTCTAGGTTTAATAGCAAATTGAAATTAAATAATCGTTTAAAACACTGCAAGCGTCATGGGCACCAGTCTGTGGAAACGGTTTCAGGGGACAGTGTTACCTTGCGGTTTAAAAACTTTCAGAACACACTGTTGCAGAGCAACAGGGCATCATTGGAGAATGAGGCTACTCTCATGGATGTGTCGGATCCGTCAAATTCGAATCATGTGAAGAAACATGAAGCCATTGCAATTTCTTTTGCGCACGCCCGGAGAGATTCAACTAATACCATGCAATTGGTACATTTTTATGAGACGTTGAAAGGAAAAGATTGTGTTGGCACAGCTATGGTTGCTCTCATTGAAACAGCAAATGAGGTAATTTCACGGCTGCGTCATACACACTATCCGATGAGTCTATCACCAGAGGACGAGTTGGCAATTAAAAATCAAGACATTTGTAGGGGTTGTAAGAAAAAATTAATGAGGGGATGCGAAAACCCGCGATCATGATCATTTATAGCAAGATATTTCATAAAGGGGAAGTAACTTTCGGGGGGTCACTCATAAATCGTGTAATTTAAATGTTAGGCAACAATACTTTTTACCTGTTTACATGTAAAATCCCAACTATGATTTGAAATTCATATTACCAGCTTTGGCACTATTGCAGAAAAGTGAAGTTGTTGATGGTGTGTGGGTAGATGGTTCTTTTTCATATAACATTATACCGAAATCATCCAAAAAGCTGCTAGTCTTAGAATTTAAATGGCAGACAATTGATAGTGGTAATACTTGTTGGAATAAAGTCCGTTTCCTTGATTCTTTTAGTTTCTTCCCTAAATCCCTAATTCAACTCATTCAAGTACAGAAATTCGACGATTTTAATAGTTTCCCCCTCCTCAAACAGCACTGTCCAGATGATGAAACTGTATGATTTATTAACATGTAAGGGCATATACCCGTATGCGTAGGCCTACTCCAGTTCCACCTTGAGGCTACGTGAGAAGAAACTGCCACCCATCGAAGAGTTTTATGATTCACTTCAAGATCGTCAATGCACCACTGCCGACTGTGAATTTGCCAAGACGGTTTCGGCAAAAGGAGGATGTAAAAATGGGTGGGATTATTGTAAAATGAACCTGACAAGGGAAGTATTGACGTTGTTGGTATTGTCTGTATAAAATGGATAAGATTCATGAAGAATTTGGGTTGGATTTGGGGTATTATTTTTCCACTCCTCATTTGGTGATGGATTTAATTCTTAATATCAGTGGAACAGAAATAGATCTGATCGCCGACGTGGATCAGTATCTGTTTGTAAAAATATCAATGCGGGGAGGGTATATTTTTCACGGGGATCGTATCCTTGAAACCGACCCGAATGGACATCGCACCGGTGAAAAATCGAACCTTATTTTCTTGAATATTAAATCTCTATATCCATTAGCAACGTCTGACTTTTATTTGCCGTTTGGATATTACCAATGGCTTGTAAATCCTTTTGCTCCAGATTTCGCCAGTATTCACACTGTTGAGGAAAATGGACTACAAGGATGGTTTATCGAAACTGATGGTGAAATTCCTCTGGAACTTCATGCCTCGGTAAAAGACTTTGTTTTCCCCTGCATTAACAGACCGGTACATAGGGAATCGCTGAGTCCCTACAATTTCTCATTAGTAGAGAATAAAGGCATGATTTGGACAACTTCAAAACAAAAGCTTATTGTCGACCTGGAGCCGAGACGGAATATTGCTGTACACCACGTTCTTTTGCGGTGGATGCTTGCCAACTGTTTCAATGTCACAAGGATTAATAGAGCCCTGAAATTCGACCAAAAACATTACATGAAGACTTTTGTTGACACTTTTGTCAACAAACGGTCTCAAGCAAAAACAAAGATAAAAAACAGATCTTTAAACTCACCTTAAATTTGGCCTTTGGTAAGATGTGTGAGAGTTTGCGCAACAGGAGTCGTTGTGACCCCGTAACCGACCCAAAAGAATGTGCTGGAATCACTGCCGATCCAAACTTCACATCATTCACGATCGTAGACTCCAATATGGCTCTTTTACATAGGAAAAAAACAACTTAATTTTAAATAAAAACATTGCCGCTGGCAGTTTCATCTCAGAAGTTTCAAAGAAACTCATTTTGGACTTTTATTACAATGTACGTGAGCGCCAGTGGCCGAAGGAGGGACAAGTTCAAGTTTTTTTTAAGGGGACACAGATTCTTTATTGTTAAAACAGATAATTTATTGGAAAATTTGGAAAATGGAGAATACATTAGTTCTCGGATTGAATACACAAACTGGGATGAGTACCGCTATCCAGAGCTGGTGAAACGCCAGGCCTCAAATTAATTATTAAAATTAAAATCAGAAACGGGAAGTGATTTGGTATCGCATGGTGTATTTCCCGGTCCGAAGGCGTACTGCGTGGAAACGATCAATGAGACTATAAAAAATGTCTTAAAAAGGGGTGCCTGCATACAATTTAAACGACAATTTCACCATGAGTGTTTATAGGAACTATATAGAGAAAAATTTAGTTCCAAGAGCGAGTGTCATGGACATTCTCTCTTTAAAATACACAAACTATACAGTTCGAGTCGAAGAAAATGCCATGTCCACCATATTGGCCAAAGTCTGTGTACCCGAGGGTGGTGTGAGAGTACTACCACATGGCCATTATCTTACTTAAGATCGAGTTGAATGTGTAGATTATAAAAAGCAACTCAGTCTGGAGAAAGCTCTATAGTTGTGGGCGGGGGGAGGGGGGCCATCTGTTAGGGGGAGGGGGGGGTTCCTTCAACAGCTCAACACTGCCTTTTTTACATCTAGTCATTTAAATTTATTAAATCTCATTGCGCAAAGCGGTAACTTTCAAGTGTTTATTTTGTGTTTTATTTTTAAGTGTCTATTTTATTTTGCAACTGCCAACAAAGGTGCCTGTCCGGCCGCTGTTATCGCTGGCCGCTATGGGTGCCGGCTCGACCGCCGTTATCGCTGGTCTTCATGGGTGCCGGCCCGGCCACTCACGTTTGATGGCCGCCCGATCGTGTTTTTTTAAATGTTTATGTTGTAAGTGTTGTATATAGGTGAATTAAAGAAACCATGTATTCTATTTCCTCTTGAATATATATTCAACAGATTGAGGTTAGGATAGATTAGTTGCATTTTGGCATTGCAGAAGTATGTATCAATTTAAAACACCCTTCAGATCGTTTCTTTGCGGACCGTCCATGTCTGGCAAAACGAAACTTTTAACGAGAATTAATCGAAACCGTGATAAAATGTTTCTAGAAAATCAGAAAAATATCTATTATTGCTATAGTATATGGCAAGTATCCTATGATAAAATAAAGAAGATTGATCCAAGCATAAAATTTGTACAAGGACTTGACTTGCTTTATATTATTGCACCAAACTCGTGGTTGATTATTGACGATTTAGTTGAATCTATTGAAGAATGGTCACGGGAAATGTTATAATGTTTTCTGTCGGATCTTATCACAAAAAAATTTTGTAACTATTGTTCTCCATAATCCCTTTCATCAGAGTAAATGCATGAGAACACTTGCTTTGATTTGTACCTATTACATCATCTATAGAGTTGTTCGCGATTCAAGTTTTCTTATAATTCTAAACAAACAAATTTATTCTGGTGAACCTAAATTTTTACTTTCCGCATACAATCAAGTAACTAATAAACCTTATGATTACATATTATTAGACCTGAATCAAAACACGCCCGAGGAGTTGCGTGTAGTTACTGATATTTTCGATAATGAAATTACTGTATACCTGTGAATAGTAAGAAAGGTCATTAGTCGCAATCATGACATTGAAGAAGCTACATGAACAACGACATTTATTTTCCGTGCTAGCCAATTCAAAACCACGACTTAGAAAAGCAATTCTCGAGTATGGTTGACAAGTAATTTATTAAACTCTTGTCGGAACTTTGTTTAAATTTAACGGAGGGTAATGTTCAACTGTCAGACCGTGTTAAGCAACATACAAGGTAACATCGATCACTTGTACGTGCTCTAGCTTGCAAAAAGAAAACAATATGTAAAAGAAAGCGTCTTGTTCAAGCGGGTGGTAATAACTTTTCAGTGTTACTGCCGATCATTGCAGAACTTGTGAAGACTACTCTCTAGAAATGGCGAAACCCTATAAATTTACGCCAATTGAACTTGCTCTTTCACCCAAAGAGCACTTTGAAGATAATCTTGATAAATTTCTTAACAATGAAACAATTGCTGATGATGAAAAGTCAATTTTGCTTCAAAATGCTCTTCGTCGTGTCATCAACCATAAGTGTAAAAAACCGCTCAAATTCAATGTCATCGATCAACCTTCTGAAAACAGTGAAACACCGAAAACAAAAGATTTATTAACAAGTGTTGTAGACTTTTTGCCTCAATCCTATCGTGAACAAGGTAAAAGACTTTTGACGTATCTCGCTGAAAATGAACGAATTGATGAGAAAAAGAATGAAGTAATAATCCAGGACGAGCCCTGCAGTTAAATTGATTTATTATCGGATCTGATTGCAAATCGTAAAAGAGTTGAATCCCTTGACGGGTATTTATATAATCTGATTGCAAATCGTAAGAGAGTCGAATCATTTGGCGGGCATTTATAAAAATTTTTAAAATCGTTAAATTTTCCTATAAGTCTTATCAGAAATAAGCAAATTCGAAAGAAATTAAGAGAACATAGTCCATTAAATGTAGAAGATGATTTTAAATCTTTGTTGGAAAGCACACCTACTGGCGATTTGACACCGGTAACTAGACAAAAGCGAAAACGTATTCATTCACCTGGTAGTATACGAAAGGGTATCGGACAGTTACAATCAAAATGGATCAAATTTTGAAAGGTTTTTATGAAAATATTGGAGAACCAGGAAGTTTAAGTTCTCCATATACACTTTCCAAAGTCACTGGTGTTGGCACTAAAAGTGTACAAGAGTATTTACAAAAGAAATCTAGTTATACTCTTCACCCAAATCATAGGGTTTATGGTAATCACTATTGAAAAAATAAAGCCTTTTACCCTCGGCATATATTACAAGCAGTTCTTTTGACTCTAGACACAATTCAAAGACGTCATAATAAACCTTACAAGTATATTTTACTCGCAATAAGTGTTTTAGTCGATATGCATATGCAGTTCCATTGCAGTCATAGAGAGGCAATGAAGTTGCTAAAGCCCTTGAGAAGGTTTTATTGAAATATAATACATTACTCTATCATAGTCATAGTCCTATAAAGGAGGCATTGGCTGAATGTCTAATACGAACAACTCGAGTTTTAATTTCAAGATATTGTACATTAAAAAAGCGGCTGCATTTATTTATGATTTAGATAAAATCTTGCAAATATAAAACCAACGTCTTCATCGATCCTTGTTCAATACTAGCCCACGGAAAATTAATCGTAGTGACAATACACGTTTCCTTAAACAGTATTCTAATGAAAATGTAGAAAAGAAAAAATTCAATGCTGTTGATACTGTTCGAATCAAGCGTACCTGAAATATTTTTGAAAAGGGAAATTACTTGTGGTCTACTGAACTTTTTAAAGTGTCAAAAATCTCGGATACTAAACCAAAAACATATCGGCTTCGTGATATGAAAGATCGAGAAATTCTTGGCGGTTCTTATGATTAGGAATTACAAAAGGTTGGAAATAGTGGAATGTATCAAATTGAAAAGGTATTAAAGACTCGTACTCGCCAGGGTAGGAAACAGTTGCTTCATCGCTGGTTAGGATGCAACTCTGATTTTGATTCGTGGATACCTGCTGAAGACATTCATAATGGCTGAGGGTTTTTATGTGACATTCATGTCCAATGTTTCCGATCCTCTTTATGACGATTTGAATAACACGAGTGATTTTTGTACAAAACTTTCCCCTGCCATTATATTTTAGGCGATGCAAGAAGTTGCTCTTGTCGATGGTATTCTTAGAAGTACATATGATATACTAAGAAAGGATCGTACATATGATATTAAAATACGACCTTTTGAGTTCGGTGATGAAGGTGCAATGGCAACTTTTGACTCTAATGATTAAACTATTGCTACCATACCCTACAGGGAATACAATAATATGCAAGAGCTGTGTCGTGCTATCAAAAAAAAAATTCCGCTCGTAAAAATGGTGCCTTTCAATTCAATTATTCGATGGAACAATGTTTAATATACTTCAATGGCTGCCTTCTAATGTAAAGATTGATATAAAACTACAAATCGCGTCGTCCAATTATATTATACGAAAAGCACTGGACGCTGCACCTGATGTAACAGTTTTTCTGACGTCCGCAATGGCTTTGGCGATTGAAAAATTAAGAGCCTCTGGAAATAATATCAAATTGCTCGTGCCTTATACAATCACGATTCAGCATCATATTGCTACAGGTACGCGTACCTATACCGGTTCGTCATTTATCCTTGGCGAAATTCCTTCAAAATTGGCATTGGCTTTTTTAAAAAGTGTTAGCGCTGTTAGATTGTGGACAGATTCTCCGTAAAAATTTGAGTTATTCGGGCTTTCATCGCTTGTATGTAAAGTAAACGGAATCCCACTCTACAATTTATCCTTTGATAAATCCTACAGGACCCTCTACGAATTGATAATGCAATCCCTAGATCGAGATTCGCAATTGTTCGAAAATGGTATAAGCGAATAAATATTTGCGAAAACGCATGGCATTATTGTGTTAGATTTGTCTGGTACTCAAGATATGAGTATTGTCCGGACGGGAAATGTACGGATAGAGTCTACCTTTGCCAAACCTTTGGAGGAAAGTATTACATTAATCTCGCTAAATCAATCTGAAACTTATTGGGAAATTACTCCTGACGGCAGTGTTTTATTAGACTTGACGCCATGAATATGGAACAAATAATTGATGTGTTTAATATGGACCCTAAATGTCCAAATATAAATGTTATTGCATACCTTGAGACTTCCTGGAGAATTTTCAACATGTTGGCAATACCCTAATCATTGTTAATATAGTCCATATAGTGTAAAGATGGGGCATTGGTTATGCATCTTTCAAACAAGAAGCAATGTAAAAATTTTTATCCGTTTGGCTTGCCGTATACAGTCTACACACCTCATATCAAAAATGTTTTCGAGCAGAGGGTAAAATCTATTATTCAAAATCGGAAGCGGGTATAAGATTTATCAACAGGAAGCTGTGGTTTTCATGGCCTATTATATTTTATTTTTCGAAGTCTTGGACATATTTACATGGAACTTCTCAAGATTTATGGTGACAATCCCTGATTGAACGAGTTTCTAGTTGAAAATACTCTTTCTTACCACTATAATGTAAATTTCGGTGCCCTAAAAGTGAAATACTTTAAGAATGTGTGTAAATTTGTTGATTAATTAAATTTGTACACAAAACACTGTGTCCTTTAGATTTCTGCTTCTTCGTATAGGTAATCATCCGAAACAATAAGTGGTGGTAGCTCGTCGAGATTCAACTTGTATTCGTCTTGACCTGCAAATTCAGGATCTCATTTTCTACAATATAGGGTAAATTCATTTTAATTAAATCTCTTTTTAAAGTCAACAATACTACTCTGATTCATATAATAAAACTCACGTGTTTCAATTTTCTTATTTGAAGCAATGTCACATACAAAATTTTCATATGAAGAATCCCTGTCTGTAACAGCCAAATAAAAGTCTTTTGGATTATAACCATAGAAGACAGTATCTTCAGAGCGATGTCGTAAAACCTAAACTCTTTTAGTATTCCAGAAATTTAAGTGTAGACCTGCTTCTTCTCTCCAATTCAGTTTAAAGCCACGACAATATCAGTCTCTTAAAAAGAAACTGAGCTCACGTTTAGGGTTTTTCGGAATCAGGCCAGGATAAGTATTTTCCCAATGATCACATTTATCCTAGTGACAACTGGAGCATAAGAATCCTCTATTATGAGGGTCACAAATCTCTTCAAGACAAGAATTACAGTCTTTAATTTGCACTGCATATCCTCTATGCAATTTACACGGATTGCAAAATTTACACTTTTTATTATAGTCATCAGTAAAAGTAAAATTCTCACAGGATGACCAGCTGCACAAAGTATGCAAGCATAATTGACATGTGTAAAACATTTGTCGATGTTGACTGGTCCACTTCCAAAACCAAACTAACTCTCACACAACATCTCCAAGGAGCGTTACAAAATGGCCGTCTATGAAGCGGTTAAAAGCAAAACAACAAAATTATTTTGTCTTGTCCCAATTAAAATACCTGTAAATTGAGCAAACCCCTGGAGACCTCGACGACAAAGTTTCATACAATAGTTCGAAGAAGGGGAATTGGTTCCCATTATATCGTTAAGCATTTCTACAGAAAATATCTTTCTTTGAATAGATAATTCCAGAAAGTCATCATTCTAAACTAACCACTTTTCCAATTTTACTAGATTACGCATGATTTTCTGTTTCTCAAATCAAGATTCTCACTGCCAAACACAGACTGTTTTCTATAAATTTTTCCCTTCAATAAATTTCGCCAGCACATTTCATCCCTCTTTCAGTCTCTGCATATGCGCTATATTCACCTTAGCCGCGAGACACAAATGTTCTTTCGACTTGAATTTGCTTAATGTTGTAACGTATCTATTTTACATCGTATCCCATTCTAGGGTTAGTCGAGAACCCCTTGTAATTTCTACCGCCATCTTAGGCGCTCTAGGTCCCGTTTCATCAACACTTTTAATATTCAATAATGTGTAAGCATCCATGTTGACTGTCCCACTTCCAGAAAGAAACTGACCCTCTATCAATAGTTTCAACCACCTGGGAACGTGTCTAGACATGATTTTTCCTAGAAACAGGGAAAAGGGTAGTTCATCCATTTGGGGGTGTGTCTAGAAACATGACATACGCTAGAAACCTTTCCTAGTAACACAATTTGTTTCAAATATGTCCTGCAAACATAACAAACATCAACAAAACAAAGAAACATGAAACAACATAACCATGAAACAACATCAATATAACATAACCAACAATTAACATAACATCAACATAACACAACAACATAACATAACATCAACATAACCATCAAACAACATAACCATGAAACAACATCAGCATAACATAGCCAAGAAACAACATCAACATAACAACATAACATAACATCAATATAACAAGCAACTATAAAATAACCGAGAAAAAGCATTATCGTAAAACATAATATAACCAAGAAACAACATAACCATGAAAGAACATCAACATAACATAACCAATAATATCATAACATCAACATAACATAACAACAAAACGTAACATCAACATAACATAACCATAAAAAAACATAACCAACAAAGAACATAACCATGAACATAAAAAGATAACCAGCAATAACATAACATCAACATAGCATTACATAACCACGATAACCATCAAAAAACATCAACTAACATCAAACAAAATAACCAAGAAATAACATAACCATCAAACAACATCAAACAACATAACCATGAAACATCAAACAACATAACCATTAAACATATGTTTATTTCCCTATGTTAATTTCTCTATCTGTGCCATTCAATAAAAAAAATTCCAAAATCAACTTTGAAATATCAAGAGAGTTTAACTGTGACAAAACTAAATACTCATTACTTTTTATTTGTAAAAAGGGTAATTGAAATTCTAAATTCTAATTGAATTCTAGCTTTCGTTAAATTTGAAATAATATATGTAAGAAACGTTTTAGTCAGAGTTCAGGTTATTCCCGTCATCTAAAAACAGCGATGGGATACTACTTACATACTTACTACTAACTGAAAAATAGGGATTTGATGGTGATTTTATTAGACTGGCCTACTGAATTATTAATCAAGCTAAGAACATATATTGGGTTATTTTCAAATTGAAGTAGTCACTCACCCAAGGAGGAGATGTCTCCCGAACTAGAGTCAAACAAATTCAAATTCAAAGAAATAAACTAATTTCTCTTTTCAAAAAAAAAAACAAGAATAGAGCTTACTACTAAAAAAATAAAAAAAGTAAAAAATAAAAAAATAAAACAACAAAAAAACAATAAAACATAAATAATCAACTTATTCTAAGACACTAAAGGGTGTCAGTGAGTAAGCGGATTCGTGTTGGGTGGCTATCACCCTGCTCACGTTTGTAAACACGGCCACGATCAAACCACACGTTTCTTACACCATATCTGTCTCTTGCGCCTTCAGAAATCGCTTTTTTCATTTTTGTAAGATATTCCGTGACAAATACGCCCGACTTCGCCAGCTTTGATTTCGCTCTGAAAACAGTATAGCCTACGCCGTATCTTTAGTTTCAAATTTCACAATAATTGGCGCCACAGTCGTAGGTGTCTGGATATTCCGGGCAGCATTCAAAAGTCTAAAACGTTTATTTATTTATTTTATTTTATTTTTTTGCCATGGATTATTGTATTGAAATAATTATCCTAGAAGATCGGGAGAGGCTGCATTCGAACGGAAATTAAAAGTTTTAGGGGGTTTTTATGTGACAAAAAAGATTGGAGGGTAACTGGCCCTCCTCCCACGCCCATTTATTTCCCAAAGCTATCTGATCAAATTTTGAGATAGCCACTTTGTTCAGTATAGTTGAATGATGAAATAACTGTGTCCTTAGGGGTAATACGACCCCCACAGTCCGTGGGAAAGGCCTCTACGTTATGAAATTTGCCTATTTCTTACGTATAATATTTATTGTTGGGAAGTATACAGACATTTCTTTGGGGGGAGGGGAATTGTGCTTGGGTTCGATTTCCATTGGGAGAATCTTCCTTGGGGAGGGAATTTTCCGGGGGGGGTGAATTTTCCAGGGAAAATTTTACACTGGGGGGTTTTGACAGATTTCTTATACGAGATTCTTTTTAATTGTCTCACATTCTCTTTACCAACTCAATTTTGCCTGTGGAGATCTTCCCGAGAAAATAACCGGGAGCTACTTTACGCGTGTTTTGATTTCCCGAAAAAAATCCACGGAAGGGGGCATTTCCAGAGTGACAGGGAAACCGATTAGAGATTAAAGTCTTTTTCAAATGGAAGTATGCTAAGGACAATTTTTTAGGCTGAATAGTCCGCAAGAAATTTTACGGGGATGGGGAATTTTCAGCGAGAATGGAACTGTCTGAAGGAACTTGACAGGGGGGTGTGTGTTTGTACTTTATGTTAGATGAGATTTTCATGGAGGAATTTCTCGTGAAGGGGGGGGGGATATATTTCATGGAGGATGAGTCAGATTTACCTGTGTAAGCTTTACTTTTGTTGTCTAATAGTTGGGCGAGTCCATCCAATGGTGCTTACAACTAGTATACCATTCTGCAGAGCAATATATTCAAGTCCAATAGAGATTTCATATAAACAGTCTTAATTTATATCAAAGCCATAGCTTGACTTACATACTTATCACGTACAATGCATAAGTTCGACTCTGCCTATCCAAAGGCTAAACGCACCAATATATACGTATCTTTCTATGGGTTTATGAATATTTTCTAGGAATCTAATCACTTTTCACATTACTATGGTTAAACACAAATTCAAGGAAATCCCTTGGACTCCGTGACAAGCGGAAGTTGTAACAAAAATATTGACAGCTAGGTTAATCTATTAACATAATTTTAATCAGGAAGAGACTTTACAATCCACCCCCCTCTTAAAGAGAACCAAAGTTCTTATTATTTCCCTTCAGATTTTTGAGTTATTTAAAAAAAGGTTTTTAGATTATCTTTTACATCACTTAAATCCCGACTCTAGCAAAAAAATTAAGATTTTTAAACTGTGCTTCCCTTCTTTAAACTGTCTTTAGTCTTTAAACTTCTTTAAGTCTTTAAACTCTGCTTCCCTTCTCGGCCACAAAACTGGCAATGTTGACACTGTTTATAAGTGAAAGCCTTTTCGTTCACTAGGTGCGCAGTCACTTACAATTGTCCCTACACGTAAACATATAACATAGACTTATCAATAAATGTTATCGCGTTTTAATGTAGCGAAAGCCTATCTTTGCGAGAAAAAGAAAATTAGAAAAGAGGATTGGACATAATTCCAACTTTCTTTATAAAATCTGCTATAAAATTAAACATAATTTTTATTATGATTACTCTCCTTATTGAGAGAAAAATCTTGGTAACAGCAGCAATGTTACCCATATATACATAATTATTTGATATGGCGAAAATTTTGTGCTTGCGGAAATGCTGGTGTTGATGGCAAGCTGAATTTCAGGGAGGTATTTGCTCCAATTACTTTGATCTTGGGAGCAAAATGCTCTGGCAAGAGCCTTGACGGTCTTTACTGAATTTTCACATTGTCCATTAGATCGGGTGTTATATGGCGTGGTGCAGCAGTATTTAATATTCATGCTTTCTAGGAATTTTTGCATTTGTTGGGAACGATAAGTAGGATCAGAATCACTAATCAAGAGCTCGAACAAACCGAAGTACCCTATCACGTTTTCCCTAAGGAAATCACAAATTGATCTTGCCGTTATGTCCTTTAACGGAGCTAACACGACAAATTTAGTATAATGCTCAATAAGTATTACTATATGTCGGGCCGGAGCACCAGTGTCATTTGGTGATGGTGGGAGGGGACCTGCGGTGTCTATGCTAACTATTCTAAACGGATACATTGCAGTATCTGTTTGCCCTAATATTGGATGTATGGACTTCGGGACCTTATTTCTTTTTAAACGAATATGACAGTTTTTACATATTGTTTTAACCTTTTTTTCATATATTGAAAAATACAAATTTGCTTTAACATTTCGAGTGTTTTTTCAACCGAGCCATGAGCTCCTAACATTTTATTTGAGTGTACCAACTCTGTATAAGAATCCACAAGAATCCCAGGCAAAATAATTTTTGGCGTTATATTGATCCGAAGTTTTCCTGGTTGTTCCTGTGGATAATAATAGAGAATTGAATTTGTCACCCGTAATCCGTCCATGATTTTTATTAACCATGGTTTTGGGTACCCTGAACTGGGTCCCGACGCGTCCCTGGTGTATAGTTCCGTCCCATTATTTTGCGACCCTGAACCTTTTCCAGACTCTTCCCTGGCGTCTAGATCCGTCCGAGTGTGTTGCTACACTGAACACTTCCACGAAGCTTCACTGGCGTCTAGTTCAGTCTCATTTTTTTGACCCCCTGAACCATATCCCGACGCTCCCCTGGCGTCTAGTTCCGTCACATTCTTTTGACACCCTGAACCATTTCCCGACGCTTCCCGGGCGTCTAGTTCAGTCCTTATTTTTTGAAACAGTGAACCATTTCCAGACGCTTCACTGGCGTCTAGTTCAGTCACATTCTTTTGATCCCCTGAACCATTTCCTGACGCTTCCCTGGCGTCTAGCTCAGTCCCATTCTTATGACCCTCTGAACCATTTCCCGACGCTTCTCTGGCATCTAGTTCAGTCTCATTTTTTTCAATCAGTTTTATTGCTAAATTTAATTCTTCATCTTCTCTTTGTAATTTGGACATTATTTTCTGTTCAATTCCTACGAAATCCACTCCTTCGCTTGAATGTACGCCCGCAGCGACAAATTCAAGTTCATCTTCTGTCATTTCGATAGGTCTAGATCTTTCAATAGTTTCGGTAGCAGGTCTACTCAATACATCAGATAACTGGTATTTACCAGGCAAATACCGATAATGAAATTGAGGATTTTCTAAAAGAAGTAGAGATATTCTATATAACTTGGACGAGAGTTCGCGCATTTTGTAAAGCTGGCAGATGGGTTTGCAATTATTTAAATGTGAAAGCTTAAACTGTGATATGAATTCCATATCGCCCAAAGTTGGTAGGAAAATTTTATTATCAGAATATTCATTAATTTCCTCTGCTTTAAAGGCAGTTATCAAATTATCTTCAATTTCTTGAAAAGTACCTATTATAGTCCGCCACGGAAGAAACATCGGTTCCTCAGAGTTATTAAAAATCACTATTTGTCGATTTATCGTTTCTTACGATGTTTGCTGAAGCATTTATGTATCCTTCCATTCCTTCCCCTTGCTCAATAAGAACTGTACAACCGTGTGGCACCATGTTTCCAACAATTGATCTGAGAGCAATTTCAGCAGCTTTCAAACATATTGGGGGTAATGAAACTGCCTTTGGTAAAATGACACTACCATAGGATTGACCTATACATTTGTCTGAATTTGAGCTTTTGAATCGCATTTGATTATTAGTCATGTCTAATTGAGTACCTAAATTATGCAAGAGATCTCATCCAATTATAAACTTAAAGTCTAAATCTTAAACTAAGAGAAATTCCCATCCTTTAGCTTGTTTTTCAATTCAATCTGAAATGTGTATTGATAGGGTCACGTTTTCGTTGATAACAACACTTATGGACTTTATGTGGTTTTTAGTTGGTAAATTAGGCTACATTAGTTTTATTAAAATTTTTTGGTTTATTTTGTAAGTAAAATAAATTAATAATTATTTTTTGCATCCAGGATCAATAAATGCTTTACATGTCTTATCCCCCAACAGCACTTCATGAAAAATAGGGAAATTTTTAGAACTATCCGAAATTCCTAAGAAGCATAAAAATTCTTTACTGGAATTTTGATACTCAGAATCTTTATTTACTAGTGACTCATTATTAAGGCTATTATGCTTAGTTTCAGACTGAGTCTTTTCTTTTTCCATACCAGTCTTAGCCCTCTGTCTAGACTGGCTATTTAGTTTCCCGATACCCTGTCCGAATCTGGGTCTTTTCTGTACCAGCATTCGGAACTATCGTGGTTTCGGTTACCACAAACGTAGCATGTTTTACTTTCGACCCTTTGTATCGAAAGGTTTGGGGACAGGGAGACCTTATTCTTCCCTGGATTAGGGCAATTTCTTCGAAAATGCCCAGGTTCTTGCCAATTATAACAAAGTCTGGATGGATTTTGCTGTCCAGGCCCCCTATCGGGTTGTGACTGTCTATTTTCATTCCTTTCAGAATTATTTTCCCTATTCTTTCGGAAGGGAGAGCGGTTCCCTCTTCCCCAGCCCGTTTAAAATGTCCGGCCCCTATATGAATGTTCATCTCCCATCTTCTTGCCCTGGGGGGAGGGGGGTGGGACTTATTTTGAATCGATAAGGCAGCCGAAAAAAACTCATTCGTTGGTTTTGTCGCAAATTCAATTTTGTCATACTTGGTCGCAATTTTAAAAGCATCTTCCAGGTTATTTATTTGATCCTCTTGTTCCATTAGTACTCTTTTAAATTCACTTTAAATGCCACCATAGTCAAATTCAATATGATATTCAAGAAATTTCAATCTACTGTTGAAGTCCAAACCATTTTGATTTTCATAAATTCAATTTACGCTTATTTCTTTTGTGAATTCAGCCCTGACGGTTATCTTTCTCCCTTTAATTCACTTTTCCAAAAAGAAAAGAAAAAAAATTCATTAAGACTGAGAAATATTTATTGAATTTATCTCGTTCCATCGCTTTTTAAAACACGTTGATAGACACGAGGGATGAAAATGAAAAATTTTCTGCTTTTCGAAAGGTGTATTTGGGTAGGTTCACATTTTTTTTTTTTTTGGGTTATATTATATTTGTATTACCTACACCATAGTCAGTTTTTTTATGCTCTATCTCTGTTAAATAATGATTTTTGTAAAGGCTTTCGCTTTTACTTCATCAAAATTATCATTTTCAGGATTTAATTCTGGGATATTCATGGTAAAAAAAAATTAAAAATCGATACAAGAAAATAGCTAGCCTAAACACTCCTAACTTTTTCCTATGCGCACAAAACTTTAGGGCTCACACTTACTCTTTATGTTTTTCACTGGATGCAGATCCCTCCAAGGTTTCTTCTTTGATGGCTGGAGATGACAGGAGATGTGCGTAAGTTGGTGCATCTTTTATGTTTTTCACTGGATGCAGATCCCTCCAAGGTTTCTTCTTTGATGGCTGGAGATGACAGGAGATGTGCGTAAGTTGGTTGGCTTCGGTTGATGAAACTGCGGTGACTGTGAAAAGTTCAGACGACCCTGTATAAAAATATGTCTGGCCAGTATTTTATTTACTTCTGGGGTTTGTTTGGATGAAATGGCATCGGTCTGGCTCTGATATGGATGAACTGGGCTCGAAAAATTACAGCACTTCTGACACCATTGTTGTAAGCTTTACTTTTGTTGTCTAATAGTTGGGCGAGTCCATCCAATGGTGCTTACAACTGGTTTACCATTCTGCAGAGCAATATATTCAAGTCCAATAGAGATTTCATATAAACAGTCTTTATATCAAAGCCATAGCTTGACTTACATACTTATCACGTACAATGCATAAGTTCAACTCTCCCTATCCAAAGGCTAAACGCACCAATATATACGTATCTTTCTATGGGTTTATGAATATTTTCTAGGAATCTAGTCACTTTTCACATTACTATGGTTAAACACATATTCAAGGAAATCCCTTGGATTCCGTGACAAGCGGAAGTTGTAACAAAAATATTGACAGCTAGGTTAATCTATTAACACAATTTAAATCAGGAAGACACTTTACACCTGCATTATTTGAAAGACGAACAGGAATTAAATGAAAAAACAATTTTTTTAACTGAAAGTAAGGAACAACATTAAAACTCAAAAGGAATAGAAATTATTCCGTATATGACGAAATACCCCCCTTGACTGCGTGTCTCAAATTTTAAAGAACGGCTGCTGAAATACAATGGCCTTTTAATTAGAATAGGAAGGTTTTTTAAAGTGCTAATAGCTTTAGCGTAAAGAGCAAGGTATAGAGGAGGGGACAACCCATCATATACGAAATAGTTTCGGTTTGTTTTGAGTTTTAATGTTGCTCCTTACTTTCAGTTGAAAAACTTTTTTTTTTAATTTAATCTCTGTAAGTGACGTTATGAAAAACGAAAGAAAAAAGTTACAGAATTAAATTTTAAATAGAAATGATGAATAAGAAACAAAGAAGTTTACAACAGTTAAACCTAAAAATATTTTAGCTAAAATTGTTTTTTTTTAGCAAAACTGAGAATTGAGTATGTACAAAATAGTTATATCTTTAGTTTAAAATTTTTTAGTTTGTTAGAATCCGATATTTAAAATGGCAGGATTGCTTTCCAAATAATGGTAACATGTTATGTGGTATCCCACGAGTTTCAGTTCTTGATCCATCACGTTGATCCACTTTTTATCTCGTTTATAAATGATTTGCATAGGTTTCCGAAAACAGAAAAAAATTTTCACCGAAACGTCCGTTTTTCATCGAATCATATTTCTGAGAACCGTTCTTTCAAGGCTGAACCGTCCTACGAACCGTTCTGTCAAGAGCATAGTTTTGAGCTTACACCTATCCACAAAACAAATTTTATTTATAGCATAAGAAAATCGATAGCTAAACCATCAACTTAATAGCGTTCAACAACAATCACACGGAGCTTAAACAGCTGTTTACTAGACAATATGCCCGTTTTCTAAGAATGCTGGGTAAATGGGACAAGAAGATCTTCACTAAAGCACCAAAGACATTGGAAGTAAAATCTGATTTTTAAATTCGAAATTTACACAACTATATATGTCTTGAAAAATCAGGAAAAATTGGGAATTAATTTTTTAATGAAAGTACAGTTATGCAGGTTTTGGTGGTAGCGGGCGTAAACTTAAGCAAAAAGAGCTAGGGTGAAAAGTCTACAAAAAAAATAAGCTAAAACATATGGCACCGAGCAAGTTAAGGAGATGTAGCTTTCCTTTGAAGGTGGACTTGTCTTTGGGAATCAGCGAATTGCTAATGGTTGAATTTTTACGGATGAAAGTGTTGTTAGGTTCAACTAATTAGTTTTGCTAATTCATTTTCACGAGTCAACGTGGCAACACTGATGAAAATAGTATACTACCCAAGAAACTGCTATGGATAAGGGTGTATCCAGGATTTTTTCTCGGAAAGGTTTTTTTTTAGAGAAAGGTTTACAAAATAACTTAAAAAGCACATCGAAACTTGGTTTCTATGCATTTTTGTTACGTTTTTAAGAGCTGGACAAAAATTTCAATGGGGGAAGGTTCAGACCCGGTACCCTCTGGATACAGCGTTGCCCATAGATTAAGAAATAATTTTATGATGTCCTCGGTACCATAAGACAAACTTTATTCTTCTGTCGGAGATTACCGAAAAACTTATATATATTGAATAAATATTTTATTCAAATATATGATCAGCCCTGTATATAAACCTCATAATTTCGATCCATTGCGAATAAAACACATAGCAAGAACAAGTTTATTTAAAGAAAGAAAAAAATTAAAAATTAATCTCTTACGTCGTTAAATATCCAGTCAATAAACAACTCCTCAAAAAATCACAATCTAGATCTAATTTTTGTCATAGAATAATAACCATAAAAGATACGCCTATATATAATTTCATTTAACCTAAAAAAAGAACCACAATATCTAGTGGCTTGATCTGTTGATTTTCCATTACATACCATTTTAGCAAGATGGCTAATTAATTAAGCAATCGCTTCTTACAAATTTGATTAACCCAGGCTTGGAACCTTTAAGAATAGTAAGGACTTGATTGCTATTTCCTCACCCTTGTACAGAGAATCCCTTCGAAGTAAAGGCTGAATAATGAACCCCGAGAAGCATAATCTTCACATATTCGGACTGATACTTCTTAGAAACCTAAAACCTAAAAAAAATCCAGAAGACTTGTACAATTCCTTAAAAATCCCTAAATAAAAAATTTTATCTGCAAGAAGACCAAAAACAAAAAAAAACATTTTAGCGGGGAAAACCCTAAAGTGAGCACTATATTGGATGGCGGCGAATGATAACACTGGATTACGTTCTTCATGCTAGTCAAAGTGTGCTGTGTCACTTCGTAATGTGCACACTTCGTAAAGAAAAACTCAAGAACTGCCGCATATATGCACTCATTAATCGGTGTTGCCAATTCAAACAAGCTAGTTAATCATTCCGCAAAAAAAGTAGTGCGACATATGCTAAACCATATATAAGCCATTGTCTTTAAAATATATCTATGGAGTAAAGGACCCGCCAGATGTAATAAAGATTAAGTGTGAGCTTTTAGTTCAAAAGGCTCGAAATTATCTTAAATATAGAAATTTATTCCCGTTTTTTGAAAAAATCTAACCCATGTTAGCCGATTGACGTAAATGGTTGTATTTATCGGTAGTTCTGGACTTGTTAATTGTAAGTTGTGTATTTATTGATTGAATGTACTCCTCGTAGCGTATCCTGAGGGAGAATTAAAGCATTATTATTATTATTATGATTATTATTTATTATTATTATTATTATTATTGTTATTATTATTATATATTCCCCAATTTTGGAATATAAACCACAAAAAATATGAATCTCTTTTACAAAGCCTCGATACATAATGATAAAAAACCAGTTTAAATAAATATTGTGTTTTTAATATACCTTAGTGTGTCGTTACGATGAAGAGCAAAAGGCGTAAACAGTCTCTTCATATTCATTATGAGAAGAAAATATTCACATAGGGAAAATGTTCCTTTTTTTGCAATAGTTTTGTTCTCTGAGTCTTGCTGAATTATTTTTCGGTCCTGTATTCGAGCTTTCGACAATTTGTAAATTCTTTTGTCAATGAGACCATTTACAAAAGACTGTTTGTCAATATCCTTCTGGTCCAGTGCAACAAGGCCTTTACAACAAGATCAACAACTTTTAAAGGGTCAGCAACGGTTACAAAAAAAATATGAAAAAATGGGATTAGAAACACCACCTCAATCTTTTTTCGGGAAGTAGACTCTCAGAACGGCCATTCTTAGCGGGACCAAGCAGGAACACCCGAAAATGGAGGGCAACACCCCGTAATATTATGCTTATCATATTATTATGCTTTGTCATATTATTTTTCTTATCATATTTTTATGCTCATTATTATGTCTATCATATTTTGCTTATCATTATACTTTTTGAAGAATTAGCCCACCACATTACCAGATAAATTTTGAGTTTGTGGTTTGGGGTCAAAAGCACGCAAAACAAAGTTTTATGACGTGTACCTCTCTATATGTACCTCACAAGTTTGAGTTATATAAGAAGGCCTTCCCAAAATCATATCCTTCATCTACTCTGGAAAAAATTGCAAACCAACCCATGCTGGATATCTTGACTTCTTATCTCCCTCAAATTCTAACTGTATGCCAAAATTTTAAAGAAAAAACCCACTTCTAACAATATAATCAAATTCACTATAGTAAGTAAAGTAAGTATGACGGTACTAGACCCTTAAGGTCCAAACCGGCGGTGATGATCTCCGTTTCGTGGTCCTTAAGTCAGGAAGTGCAATGGGGGGGGGGGAGCTGGGGGTCAGCCATCCTGTACTTTCGCACACCCTTCCTGCTTACCTTCCCCAGATTTCTCCAGGTACCCATTTAGAGCTGGGTTGACTCTGGCTAAGCTTACAGGGTCACACCACAGACCCGCGTCCCGAACCAAGAAACTGGCCACGCCAGGGAACGAACCCGTTCCTAGTGCCATTCACTATGGTACTCGTGCAACGATACATTTTCTGTAAAAACCTATGTCTACCTTCGATTCCAGACACTTAAATTTACAACAGGGATAAGTACACAGCACTGGCAGAATTAGGCAGTGCACCAAACACGTACAAGATCATTTTTCGTGGCAACGAATGTAGTGAAGTAATAAATGGGGTTAAAGACCAAATATGTTCTTTTTCTACCATTAGAATTAAGAAGCTAGTTATCATGTTAAAATTTTTGCCACTACTGATTAATTAGTTTTTTTGTGAGTAATGTTTTAATCTTTATACTCTATGTTTTCTTTTGATTTAAAACGTATGTCCCCCCTCCTTTATAGGCCTAGGAGCTTTTGGGGGATTATTACCATGTATTCATTGTATACTTAAATTTTATGAATAAATCTTATCTTTCTATCGTTGAACAAAATTGTTTTGTTTTATTATAGTCATCTTTACTCTTTCGTAGTTTTAGGCTACGTCTATGTTTCCTAAACTAAATGTCCAATTGCTTAGCCAGGGAGAGGGTTTGGAGGATTCAAAGCCCCCCCCCCCCCCCACCCACAAAAAAACAGTAAAACACTCCCTTTTTGAGAATAGGAGGAGTAAACAAAAGGAGTATTTTATAGCTGAGCCCAGGGATTGATCGAGGGATTGATTTTAGGGGCACGTGCATCGTCCTTCAGACGGTCAAAAGCTACACTAATTAAAGGCATGGAGTGGCAAATCGAACAGTTGGGGCGACCAAGTTTTGTTGGTGCCTCCACGGTTGGACTCCCACTAAGCGTATGAACCTTCACCAAAAGAAAGTCTTGGCTCTTCTACTGAATGCCCAAAATATGGGAGAAGTACGCTTTTATATACCAGAAAATACACCTTAAAATTATCATTATTTCAGAATTAAATCCCATTTATTACGTAAACAAACTACATTTTTTAGTTACAACTAGTTACCCTGACAAGCAATTTCACAGTGTCGATGTGAGAAAAAATTTGCGAAGCGCTAATCAAAATTTAGACTAAAGCTTTAAATCTAAAGCTCTTAATTTGAATTGATGAGATAATTTTGCGTTAAATTTATAAATCTAAAACAAGTCACTTTATAAACACTATAAACTTTGAGTAAAATTGTTGAATTTAAACATTTTATTTTGAAATTAATATAATAAATCTACTAAATTTTTCGAATAATCAAAAGTGCTAAGTGCGTGAATATTTAGTAAGTTCGCTATGAAATACAATTAATAAATTCAATTTTACTACCTACTGTGAAGATACTGAATAATATTCGCAGTGTAACTGGATTAGACGTAGGAGTGTAAGCAAGAGCGTATCCGGGATTTGTTTTTTAGGTGGGGGGCAAAATAGGTTGATCCGATAAGCTTGCGTTTGGAGCAAGTGTAATTAACCCAAACTTGCGTTAATTAAGTAAATTACACTACGTTAGGCTACGTTAGGCGGGGCACTCCTATCCCCTGAATCCGCCACTGAGTGTAAGACACATAATTAAGTTTTTTGGAGGGGAGGGGGAGGGTAATAATGACAGGGCGCATTTTATTTGATAATTTGCACAATAAGTACCCAGAAATTCGGAAAAATTTAGGATTTCAAGAGGGACCCAATTCCTGAGCCCCCAAGGCACATGTATTTGGTACAAGACAACAGACAATTTTTAGGTACCTGGTGTCGTGAATCGTGATATTAGAATTATAAGAACTTGAAGCTGGAGCGATAGGATTAATTCTGCTGGGAATCAGTTGCATGAGGCGAATAATCACAAGATGCAGCTCTTTGATCCCAGCTAGAAGTATGATGGTGAAGAGGGTCCTTATATTTGAGGTCTCAACATATTACCGAATTTTTTTTTCTCTTGTAGGGACTATGCTTGAACTTTTAACTTAGCTTCTTATGATTCATAGTAGCCTACCCAAACCCAACTCATATAACATATTGCGCTCGATTGACAAACAGATGACATTGCTTATAAAGAACACTAGATAACATCATTCCTAATAAGCAGGTTTTATAGACGAATGCATACTAATCTTTTCGTCCAAAACATAAAAGCAGTCAGAACCACTTCAAAATAAGAAACAAAAATTAGATTCGTGACACTGAAATTAGATATATCTAAATGGTATGAAATAATCAGAACATCGTATTTGTATCCTAAAAAAATATTTTTCACTTGCAATAACTTTTAATAATTTTTGCCACACAAGTATCACAGACCACTTCGCAACACCAACTAAATCGACACTTGCAGTTCTTTTTTACTCTATCTACTTTGGTGTGATGACCTCTACTGCAGCATAACAATTCGCAGCCATCAATCCCTCTTGATGTTGCATTGCAACTTCTTCCCACAGTACCAAGTGAACCTGTTTTTTTATTTGCAACACAAAAGTCAGGAGAATTTTCGGAATATACAAGGTTCTCTTTGGTATGGGGTTTCGCCTCGGATATGATTGATTTTCCGTCGTTCCCAGGTATGACCTTGAAAGACCCATCATAGTGGTCACGAAGCCTTGCTCCAACCTCACGAAAAGACGGCATTTTATGCCAACATGTGCGAAGCGAACAAGACCCTGATAAACCGTGGCACTTGCACTCAAGTCGCATGTATTTCTTAATTACCTAAAAAAATGCTATGATAAAACAACAGAATAGAAAAAAGATAGTAATAAAACCGAAAGTGGTAAAGAATTATTTTTTTTAAAGTTGAATAAAATGGTAATAACCCTCATAAGTGTTTAATAAGATGTAATCTACCTTGAGTGTTTTTGTGACCCTTACTGTGGCCGACGACATAAGTCAAGTTAACCAAAATGGCTTAACCCCCCCCCCCCCGAGAAATAAAAAAAATGAGCCAATGAGACAAAAGAAATTGCATCTCAATTATATTTAGTAGCCTCCATACCAGAACAAAAAATAACAAAATAGAATCATAGAATAACACAATAGAAAAAAAATAACAGAAAAAGAAAAAGAATGGAGAAAGAGAAGTAAAAAAAGAACCGAAAGTGGTAAGGTTTGTAACCGAAATTTTGTAAAGTTGAATAAAATGGTAATATAGAATATCGAACTTCGTTTTTTTTTCAGGTGGTAACTCAGAATTAAGATTACTTTTTTCATTTTTACCTTTTTTTAATAGTCACAATAGTCAATTTTTTATTTCTATTTTTTTAGTGGAGCTGGAAAGAGGATACTAATTGCCGTGTCTGTTGTTATTGTTTTTGTTTATTTTTTTCCGTTTTTTATGCAGAAATATCAATGGTGTATTTTTTCAAATTAACTACCCCATATTTTCTGTTTTGCATAATCGTATTTTTTTTGGTGTTTTCCTGCAGTAACAAAAAAGGAAGAAAATTACGAAGATTATTTTTGACACTCATAGGGTTTGGGACTCCCCTTTAATAATGATCCCTCTGAAACACAAATACTTCACAAAAATGATAGTAAAAATGTACCACAGTTTATTTGTTTCGGCTAAAGTCTTGACAGTGTTTCACGTTTATCGTTATGGGGAATAACTCTGCGTAAAATTTAGTTACGAAGGCCTGCACTAAATTGTGCTAAATACAGTGGTAATTTTGTTTGTTTTGCGGATATAGTGTAAGAGATTACCATAGATTGTCCTTTTCGGCCAGTAGTGATGTCTCTGGTTTTAACAACGCCCATAGGGGATAGATTATTGGAGCTATTAGCCCTTCAAGACGTTATTATAGGTAATAGGGAATGTTTTCGAAGAGATGCAGATGGTTGTTATATAATAGGGTTTGTTTACTTCAGGATTTCTTTGGTTTTTACGTAATAGGGAATCTTTTCTTTAAGATGATTTTTCAAGACGTTTCGAAATATTTCAAGACGTTTTTAAGGACGTTTTCTTCAAGACGTTTTTCAAGACGTTTCAAGGCATTTCAAGACATTTTTAACATATTTTTCTTCAAGACGTTTTTCAAAACGATTCAAGACATTCCATGACGTTTTTTAAGACATTTTTCCTCAAGTTGTTTTTCAAGACGTTTCAAGACATTTCAAGACACTTTTTAAAACATTTTTTCTTCAAGACTTTTTTCAAGACGTTTCAAGACAGTTCAAGATATTTTTAAGACATTTTTCTTCAAGACGTTTTTCAAGACGTTTCAAGATAACTTTTAAGACATCTTTTCTCAAGACATTTTTCAAGATTTCTTTGGCAGTAATGTAATAGTGAAATGTTTACTTATAATAAGGATGACACAATCTCGTATGATTTATTTCTTCAGGCCCAGTGGGGAATCCCCGCTTGTAACTGAGGAGGGCACACATGTGAGGTGTTACTTAATGACAATACACACCTGGGTGTTAGTTAATACTTTAAAATATTTTTTCTTCGGAATTTCATTTTTCTTTCAAGGTGTTTTTTTTCGAGATTTCATTATTATTCAATGCTTTTTGTCCAAATTAGGATTCGAAATAGCTTTCCCCTCAACAGAATAGAACAGTAGACAATTGGACCAAGAAAGCCTTTCTAATATTATTATTGAAAAAATCTATGGTTTGCGTTTTTCCTAACCATTGTCTCCGAGCCGTGTAACTATCCAGAAAAGCTATGACTTAGACAGGTTAAGTTAGGTATTGAATCAATGAGATGTTACATAGTATTGGGTTTAGATATTTCATTGCGTAAATGATTACGTATTCAAGATTCATCCTGGAACAGGAAATCTAGAGAATGAAGATTTTTGTTGGATATACAAGCTTATGAATAACAAAAACTATTATAAAATCACTAAATCACAGAAAAAAGTAGTTAAAATCAACAAACGGAAAAATAAAATGTGGAAAAAGCTGTTACAGGATAAAATATAAGCAAAAAGGCACGAATTAAAAAAAGGCGGGAAAACTAGCAACTGAATCCAGGGGAAGGGGGAGATTTGTAATAAGAAGTAAGTTTAAACCATATTAAGAGATATTTATGAGAGGTTTTAGTGAAAATGCCACGTTTCTTCGAGCTAAACCTATGCATTCCTCATTGCTAAACCATGAAATCACATAAAAAATAGTTAAAACTCAATAAATGGAGAAACAAAATATGAAAAGAGCTGTTATAGGAAAAAATACAATTCAAAGGAAGCATGAATTAAAGAAAGGTGGGAACCTTAGCAAACAATTCCAGGGGGAGGGGGATCCGTTATTAGAGGCAAATTTAAACCATATTAAGGGATATTTCTGAGAGATTGTAATAAAAATGCCACGTTTCTTTGAGAAAAAAGTATGTATTCCTGATTGCTAAGCATCACAAGCATTATAAATTATGGAATCACGGGAAAAAGTAATTAAAACTCAGCAAAGGGAAACACAAAACGTGAAAAAGCTTATAAGGATAATATACAAGCAAAATGTACCATAAATTATAGAGAGGCGGGAACCCTAGCAACCAATTGCAGGGGGAGGGTTGTTATCAGAGGCAAATTTAAGCTATATTACGAAATATTCCTGAGAGGTTTTAATGAAAATACTTCGTTTCTTTGAGCCAAGATTATGCATTTCTGCATTTCAAGATTATGCATTTCGACAAGGGCACATTTGAATAATATTTTTGTTCGTATTTTGCATAATCTCGTTAGAGATAAATTTAAACCACACTAAGAGGTATTTTTTAGAGCTTTTAATAGAAATGCCCAAGGGGTGACTTATTAGAGGTCAATAAAAGGGGGACGCACAAGACAAGTGACTTAATTTCAGGGGGAGAGTTGTTATTATCGGTAAATTTAAGCCATATGAAGAGATGTTTTTGAGAGGTTTTAATAAAAATGTCTCGTTGTTTTGAGCCAAGACTATGCATTACTAGTTGACAAGTGCATATTTGAATGACAATTTTCTTCGTATTTTGTATTATCTCGTTAGAGGTAAATTTAAACCTCATTAAGTGATATTTTTGAGAGTTTTTAATGAAAATGCTCCGCTTCTTTGACTGGGTGTTAGTTTTCAGTCCCCCCACCGAAAATATCTTTTAATACCTCCAACCTTAACTGTAAGCTGCAGGACGTGATATATTATGTCAATTCACGCCATTATGCCACACTATGACTGGCCCTCTGGCAATCCTCATCATTCCTAAGGCATTTTTTCAGGTATTTTCTTGTTAATAAGTATGTTTAAAATTCATTGGTTCGTGTTTTCGCAAGCCAACCCTCCATGATACACCATGTCAATTCACGCAACCGTACTACACTATGAATAGCTCTCTGGTACCCCTCATCATTCCTAAGACAGTTTCCAGATATTTTCTTGTTAAAAATCATACTTTAAATCCATTGGTACATGTTTTCGCAAGCCACTGCTCCGTAATACATCTTGTCAATTAACACCACCATGCCACACTATTATTGGCCCATTGGCACTCTATGGCACCCCTAATAATTCCTAAGACATTTTCCAGATATTTTCTTGATAAAACTCATGCTTTCAATCCATAGGTTCATATTTTCCTAAGCCAGTGCTCCGTGATACACCATGTCAATTCAAGCCACCGTGCAACACTATTACTGCCCAAAAATGGCACCCTATGGCAACCCTCATTATTCTTGAGACAATTTCCACATATTTTCTTGTTAAAAATCATGATTTAAATCCATTGGTTCGTGTTTTTGCAAGCCGCCCTCAACGTTTATACACCATGTCAACTCACGCTACTGTGCCACTCTATAACTGGCCCTTTGGCACAATATGGCACCCTGTGCCACACTATGACTGGCCCTCCGGCACAATATGGCACCCCTCATCATTCCTAAGACACTCTTTAGAATTTATCTTTTAATAAAGTGATATCCAATTCCGCTTCCACCGCTTCTGACCCCCGCTTACAGCAATTCCAGCTATAATTCTACTGGCTCCGATCCCAATTCCAGTCCCAGCCCCGGTTCCAACGATTCTGGCTCCGTCAGTTCCGGTTCCACCACTTATGCCCCCCCCATTTCCACTGTTCCGATTCCTCCAATTACGCTCCATGCTCCATCAGTTCGAGTTCCAGCCCCAGTTTCACCGATTCTGGTTCCGTCAATTTCGGTCAGCCACTTCTGTCTCCGATTCCAAGGTTCCGATTCCGTCAATTCAGCTCCGAGGGCATAACCTAAATCTTGCAAGTATTTACCAAATCTAGAATGGTTCCAGTAAAATCCTGTCTGTTACTATCAAAATATTTTCAGGCATTATCAAAATCATGTGTGGTTTTATCAAAATCTAGTCTGATATTATCAAACATCTTCCACTACTTTATCAAAATTTCACCTGATATAACGAGAATCACCTATTGCATTATCAAAACTTGAAGTAGTATTATCAAAGCCATGCAAGTTTTTTAAAAAATCATGCAAGTTATTATTAAAATTATTAACATGGTATTAACAAAATATTTTAAGGTACTATCAAAACGTGTCAGATATTGTCAAAATCTCAAATGGTGTCATCAAAATCATGTTTGCTATTACCAAAAATTTAACGTAGTAATATGATATCGGGCCTGCTATAATCAAGATTATGAAAATATTGCCAAGTATTACCAAAGTCTTGTATGATACTATCAAAATCTTGTCTGATATTATGCAACATCTCGAACTGCATTATGAAAATGTCGACTGATATAATAAAACACTCTACGGCACTATCAAAACCGCACATGATACTATCAGAATCATGCAAGTTAGTCAGAACAATGTTTGCTATTACCCAAACTTAACGTAGTAATATGAAATCGTGTCTGCTATAATCAAGATTATAAGAATCTTGACAGGTATTACCCAACTCTTGTATGATATTATAAAAATCTTGTCTGATATTATGAAGCATCTCGCACTAAATTATTAAAATCTTGATTTATATAATAAAAATCCTCTATGGCAAAATTAAAACCACACACGAGGTAATCAGAATCATGCAAATTATTAGCAAAATCTTACACGGTATTATCATAATCTCACAAGTTATTAGTAAAACATCTTCAGCAACAATCACAACGTGACTGCTATTACCAAAATCTAATATGATACTATCAATATAATGTTACCTATTAAAGAAACTTAGAATAGTTCTATCAAAATCGTTTGTGCTATTATCAAGAATATAAATATTTTGACAAATATTATCAAAACTATTGATGATAATATTGAAGTCTTGCATGATATTAACAAACCTTGTTTAAATGTTACAAAATATTATCTTGTATTATCAAAATCTTGTGAGATATTATGAGAATCCTTTCGAGCATTACCTAAATCTTGCGAGTTATTATCAAAATCTAGAATGGTTCTAACAAAATCGTGTCTATTACTATCAAAATATTATCAGGCATTTGCAAAATCTTGTATAACATTATAAATATCATGGCTGATATTGTCAAACATGTTGCACTACATTATCCAGATATCGCCTGATATAACGAGAACCCTCAATTGCATTACCAAAAGCTGAAGTGGTATTATCAAAATCATGTAATTGATTAACAAATTATTGCATGGTAGTACCAAAATCTTACCTGGCATTAATAAAATATTGAAATGGCATTAACAAAATATTTTCAGCTACAATCAAAACGTGACTGATATTACCAAAATCTAAAATGGTGCTATCAAAATCATGCTACCTATTAACAAAGTTTAATATAGTGCCATCAAAATCATGTCTGCTATTATAAATATTATCAAAATCGTGTCGAATTATTATCAAAACCTTACATGGTATTATCATAGTCTTGCATTATATTATCAAATCATGTTTAAATATTATAAGATCGTGTCTTGCATTTTCAAAGTCTTGTGGGACATTATGACAATCATTTCCGGTATTACCTAAATCTTGCAAGTTATTGTCAAAATCTTGAATGATGGTAGCAAAATCATGTCTGGTACTATCGAAGTATTATCAAGCATTACCAAAATCTTGTGTGATATTATCGAAATTATGGCTGAAATTATCAAATATCTTCTATTACATTATCAAAATCCAACATGGTATAGTGAGAATTCTTTATGATATTATCTTAACTTTACAAATTATTATCAAAATCTTGCATTTTGTTAACATAATTATGCATGGCATTAAGAAAATTCAACCTGATGTTAAAACAAATATTTTCGTGTTAATATCAAAACGTGTCTCATATTGTTAAATATGACTTGATATTATCTAAATCGTGTCTTCTATTGCCAAATTTAACATAGTGCGATCTAATCGTGTCTCTCATTATCAAGATTACCAAAATCTTACCAAGTAATACCAAACTATTGCGTGACACTATCAAGATTATCAAATCTTGTCAAATATTATTAAAACATTACATGATACTATCAAAGTCTTGTATGATATTATCAAATCCATGTTTAAATATTACAAAATATTGTCTTGTGTTTTCAGAGTTTTGTTATTTATTATAATAATCCTTTCCGGTGTTCCCTAAATCTTGCAAGTTATTTTCAAAATCTAGAATGATGCTAGCAAAATCATGCTGGTTCTATCAAAATATCATTATGCATTACCAAAATATTGTTTGTATTATCAGAATCATACCTGAAATTATGAAATATCTTGTGCTACATTATAAAAATCTAACATAGTATAAAGAGAATCCTCCATGAAATTATCAACACTCTACACGGTATAATCAAAATATTGCAAGTTATTAACAAAATTATACGTGGTATTATGAAAATTCTACCTGATATTAAAAAAAAAAATTTCGGCAATATCATAACATGTCTGATATCATCAAATCTGACATGATGTTTCCAAATTTAACATAGTGCAATCAAATCGTTTATGTCATTATTAAGATTATCAAAATCTTGCCAGCTATTACCAAACTCTTCTATGATACTATCAAAATTTTGTCTGATATGAAGAAACATCTTAAACTAAACTCTCAAAATCTCAACTGGTTAAATGAGAATCCTTTATGGCAATATCAAAACGATGCTTGGTATTATCAAAATCATGCAAGTTATTAACAGAATCTTGCAAGGTATTATCATTTAATCTTTCAAGTAATAAAAAAATATTTTCAGATATTATCAAAACGTGTCTGCTCAAGGGCGCCGGCAGAAATTTTTCCAGGCGGCCAAACGCCAAAATATCACTGGTTGTTGGGTGACAGGGAATATATTTCAGGAGTATTTTTTTGTAGGAATAAGTTCATTTTCAAATACTTTTAGGAAAAAACTCAAATAAAAAGAGCAATTAAATTGCATGCAAAATGAAACAAAATGCACCTCCCTCCCTCCCCAAAAAAGCAAGCGATATTATTGAAAATATTTTTATTAGATACATCATATCAGAGAACCCTGCCGTAGAGATTTTAAGCTCCAGTCTTCCAAATGTGGAATTTAGAATTTTTTTTTTTACAAGAAAGATAATCAATGCATGTTTATTTGTTTTGTTGTTTCTCAAGGGTAATTGTATCAAACTCAAGGTCCAATATAACTGGGAGGGAGCTCTTTCAAACTAAATTTAAAGCTCTTTTTTAAGTGACCATAAAGATTGGACCAGGGAAAAATATTCTTTTCTTTCTATTTTAGGGCACAAAACTACGATTTTACCCAGAAGAGAATGAATTTGCAGTTAATTTAAAATTCTGAAAAGCTAATTGATTTAATAGTATGAATAACTATATTTTAGGCTTTCCAGTTGTAAAAGAAATTTTGCCACACGATGGCAGCACTGGATTCAACCAAGTTGATTTGCTTTATTTGTAATGAAATTATGCTATGTTTGGCGATCTGTAATTGCGCATCAGCTATAATGAGATGGGGTGAGTCATAGTTTTGGTGGGGGTAGGGTACATTCCTAAAAAAGTAAATTTTAATTGACAAACTGCTTACTCTTCATGAGGCTTTTAATAAATGTTGAGAGAGGTAGGGAGAGTAGGAATTATTTAAATTGTTTCTCTATACAGCTAAAATTTTATATTCCGATTTCTACCAGCAGGAAGGTGGAAAAGGCATGGCAGGTCATCATCGGCCTCACCAGGAAATTTCTTTCCGGTGGAAAATACTGCAAGGAACTTAGTTTTCAGCAATTATAATGGTGTTATTTTCTTTTTATATTTATACTAAGTATTGCAATGTAATACATAGCAATGTATTATTGTATGTATATAATGCATTTATCGATAAGAAAATTCTATTGCAGAGGTTGTAATGGCTTCAGCTATGTAGAATAAAACGTTTCACATAATTTCTATCCATTAAAACAATATTACTCCTTTTTATCCAACCGAAACTCTTTTGTAGTAATATTAACAAGGACGTTTTACCTAAATTACTATTCATCGCCAATTTTTAAATTATAATCAAATTTTATTCAAGAATTAAACTGAAAATTTAAACTTACGACTGTACTTATGCACGTACAATAATTGATTTACACATTTTAAAAGTAATTAACCAGAGATTTAAGGGACAGGTGCCTCAAGTCATATCTTGGTTAGGCCTGGGAATGATTTGGAAAACAATCCGAAATTAAATAAAAAAAGAGCTTTTCAACTGAAAACAAGGAACAGATTTGCAACCTATTTGAACGGATTATTCTTTTTACGAAGGGGGCTTTCTCCTCCCTAGCTCCTTACTCTTTACTTTGAAGTTTGCCTTTTTTCCAAATTTTTTCACAAAATTTGCAATTGGAAAGATAATATTTTTCAAATCACTAAAAATACTTTTGTTTAATGAGCAGGGTGTTGAGAAAGGGGCAGTTCCTCTTATATACAGAGTAACTTATATTTATTTTAAATTTTTAAATTGCTCTTTACTTTAATTGAGAACCCTTTTCTATTTGTATAAATACATTTCATGAAACTGTAAAGATTTATGAATGCATTACTTTTGGCAACGCAGAAAAACATCAATATTTCAATGATATCTTTTTGAATTTTGATGGGTAATCAAACAGTTCGTGGTACTGAACTGTAAGTACAGAGTGACCCGGCTTAATAGTAACCTGAACTCTAAAAACTGCATTTTGTTACCAATTGGTATATCAAAACAATTGACTTATTATGCTGATTCCAAATATATAAGTTTCATTAAGTTTAGTTTTGCCCATCAAAAGCTAACAGCCTGAGAAAATATGTCTGATTTTCTAAAAAAAAGGGAGAAAGACCCTTCGAAGTCATATAATTTTGATAAAGATTACACCATGACATTCAGCGTATCAAAGAACCCTACTATAGATGTTTCAAGCTCATATATAAAAAATTGTGGAATTTTGTAATTTTTGCCAGAGGAAAGATCCCGAATGCGTGTTTATTTGTTTTTTTTTCCAGGGGTGATCGTATGGATCCAGTGGGACTAGAACTTCGAGAAAGGGCTCATTATATTGCAAATGAAAGGTTTCAGTACCCTTTTTAAGTGACAAAATAATTGGAGGGCAACTAGGCCTCCTCCAACTCCATTTTTTCCCAAAATCGTCTGATCAAAATTTTGAGATAGCTTTTTTCTTCAGCAGAGTTGAAAGGCCCAATAACTATGTCTTTAGATATAAAATGACCCCCTACAGCCCCTGGGGAAAACTTTATAAGCTATAAAATTTACCCATTGTTTTATTTGTTTTTGGGAATATGCATACATTTTTCGGGTGGGGAGGGGAGGAAGAATTTTCTGCTTGGAGGATTTTACTCGGTGTGAATTTTTCATGGAGAGGGAAGTTTCCAGGAGGTGAAATTTTGAGGAGAAATTTTACACTTGGTGCATTTTCCGGAATTCCTACACGAAATTCTTTATATAGCTTGCTTTTCCTTTACCGACTCAATTTTAGGTGTGAATTTGCTAAGGGTAATTGCCCGGGGATTATTTTCGCCAGGATTGTATTGCCCAGAGGATATTTCTGTGGGTAGGGAGATTTTTCCATGGAGATGGAGCCAGTTATCCTGGTGTTATTAAAAAAACGATCAAAAATTAAATACAAAAACAAGTTTTGTCAACTAAAAGTAAGGAGCAACTTTATAACTTAAAACGAACGGAAATTATTACTTATATGAGGGGGTTTCTCCCTCCTCAACCCCTGGTTTTTTAAGCTAAGTTTAAATTTTGTGCCAATTCTTTAAAAACAACTCTTGAAAGACAAGGGTCGTTTAAATAGAACAATAAGTAACTTTTTTTAAAGTGCCGAAAAACTCTAGCGTGAAAATCAAGGTATTGAGGAAGGGGACAACCCCCCTCATATACGTAAGAATGTCTGTTCGCTTTAAGTTTTAATGTCGCTCCTTACTTTTTGCCGAAAACACTTTTTTTCATTTAATGAAGCTTATAAACATTTTTCTAAAGGCAGTGAAAAAAGTAGGTCAATTAAAGTAAAAGTATACAAAAATCGAAAAAGTAATTAATTAAAAAAATTAAACAAAAAAATAGCCTACTTACAAAAACTAAGATATGAACACCCAGCAATCAGTTCTGTTGAGCAATGCAGAAGCGTTGAACGGATATTTTATAACAATACCGACAGTTTTGAAATTGGTTATTAAACACCAGAATATTTAATGCCTTTAGACGCAGTTGTTTATAAAAAGTAACGCATAATCAAAGTAGTTTGTTCAAAGTAAAACATTAAAACTAAGATTAAGAAAATAAAATAAAATTTTTTAATTCAATATTTTAACTTAGTTTTGATACCAAAACCCTGTATATTTGACACCTTTATACTTCATAACTGTAACAAATTAAATATTTTTCAAAGCTTCAACCAGATAAATACAATCACTCCTGGAAAAATAGATAAATGATAATAAAACATAAATACGTATCGTACAAAAATTTCCATCATTCCGTTCAGGGGAAACATTTCTGAGTATAGTGGCTTTATATAGCAGCTCATGGGTACTCTGGCAATACAAGCAAAAGTTGACGGTAATTTTTTTTTACCGAAAATGCCCCTTATTAAGTTGTTTTCCTTGTGGTTTCTTTAATTATGGGAACTTTCTTGTGTAGTAGTAACTGCACTAATTACTATTAAACAAACAAATATTTAGGATCGCCATAAACAGCTGATTCTTTGATTTAGTGTTATCAATAGTTAGGTTCTTACACTTTCGTTATAGGGACAAAAGCTATTGGCAGGCAGTCAACGATGGGGCAACAAAAATTTTATCCATGGTTTTCCATATTCTGTCTTTCGGTTTCCTTATAATTACTTTATACTCCCAAATTTCCAGGAGGGGGCCGTGGCATACACAGCCCCCTTCCGCCACTCATGTATATTCAACTATTAAAACCTATTATGGTGATATCAAAATCATTTTACCTATTAACAAAAATTAACATAGTGCTATCAACATCATGTCTGCTACTATCAATATTATCAAAATATTTTCAAGTATTATCAAAACCTTACATGATATAATCAAAGTCTAGCATGATATTACCAAATACTCTTAAGTATCAAACATTCTTGTCATATGTGATATTATGTCATATGTGATATTATGAGAATCCTGTCCAGCATTATCTAAATCTTGCAGGTTTTTATCAAAACTTAGAATGATTTCAGCAAAATCGTGTATGGTACTATAAAAATATTATCAGGTACTACCAAAATCTTGTATGCTATTACCAAACTCTTTTCTGATTTTATCAAACATCTTACACTACATTATCAAAATCTCGGCTGATATAGTGAGATAATCCTGTATTGAATTATCAAAACATTACGTGGTATTATCAAAATCATACAAGCTGTTAACAAAATTTTATAAAAGTCTTAAGTCCCAAAAAAATTCTAAGATTGTAGATGGCGTTACAGCTGATTTTTTACTTAGGTCACATTTTGTTAACTGATTTTGAGTTACATTCGTTTGGGCTTAGTAAGCATGTACACGCACGCTTACTTACCCCAAACGAACCTAACTCGAAATCATTTAGCTATTTGTTAACTGATTTTGTTAATCTTACATTATAATATCATGTAAGGTTTTGATAAAATTTGACAATATTTTGATAATCTTGATGCTAGCAAACATGATTTTGATAACACTATGACAAGTTTTGTTAATAGGTAATATGATTTTGATAGCACCATATTAGGTTTCGGTAATAGCACACACATTTTCATTATAGCTGAAAATTTTTTTATAGGTTGCGAGATTAAATGATAATACCTTGCAAGATTTTTTTAATAGCTTGGATGATTTTGATAGAACCATTCTTATGGTTTTGTTATTGTCAAAAAGGATTATCATTAAACTAATCAAGATTTTGATAATGTATTGCAAGATTTTTCATAATATCAGACAAGGTTTTGATAGTATTATACAATAGTTTGGTAATAGTTGGCATGATTTTGATAATCTTGATAATGACAGACACGATTTGATTGCACTATGTTAAACTTAGTAATAGCAGACACGATTTAGATAACATAATCTCAGGTTTGACGATATCAGGCACGTTTTGATATTACCAGAAAAATATTTTTGTTAATAACATGTTGAATTTTCATAATACCATGCATGATTTTGTTAATAACTTGCAAGATTTTGATAATATTATGTAAAGTTTGGATAATATCACAGAGGATTTTCATTATACCATGTGGGATTTTGATAATGTGCCACAATATATTTGATAATTTTAGGTATGATTTTCATAATATCACAGAAGATTTTAGTAATGCTTGATAAGATTTTGAAAGAACCAGACATGATGTTGCTAGACAGCGCAATAGCGCTGCCTAAGCAAAGATACAGGATAAGTCAAAGTATTACCACAGATTGTGTAACAGTATATTGTGAAATATTTTCAACATTTAAATAGCGACCGTATTTCAAATTTGGAAGTATTCAAAAAATAAATTGAGAATTATTAACTTATCCATTAGACATTGTTTGACAAAGAATATCCAGTAAATCTGAAAAGCTCTTGGCATCATTGTGGCAGAAACCTAAAACTATTTAAAAAGTGCCATAAATGCCAATTGGAAGGGAAAATTAACTCCTAGAATTTGAAAATTACCTTCCCTTTTTTATCTTTGCTAAAAAATAATTCTATAAAAATTACAAAAAAGTTTTTCTTGTGTAAATCAGGGTATGGGGGTATACATTTCCGGGCGGGGGTTACACTTAATATCGTTTTTATGTCTATATATCCCTTCACAAGCAAAGCTGACTCTCCTATTTCTGCATGGTAAAACTGACAACAATAGAAAAAGAGAATGGGTTGATACCGCTCATGCGTGCACACAACATTTCTAAATTGTGATAAAAACATACATATTTTGTTTAAATTCCCTTTATCCTACTTGCAGCATATAGCATGCTGATGCAGAGATAAATGCCCCACAAATAGTACTGGCGTTGTGTGAAATGCGACTATATTTTAGTCATAATTCTTAGCACATTCATGCCAATTTTTTCGGAGCTGGTTAAAAGAAATATTCAGAAAAGCGAAAATAGCAAGAAGCCTGTATGGTAATATACATAGAGGCAGTTCTACATTGATGGGTTAGAATGTGAATCTGGAACTTAAGGAATAGTATGTTATCAGCGCTTCTTAGGTATTCCAATGACAAATAAGAGAATCGGAGTTTCAATTAAATACTGAAAATAAAAACTAAGACAATTAAGTGATTCCCCGAGCGAATCCCCCTCTACCAACTTCCATGACCAAACTATAGCCGATTTGACCTATCTAGCTATAGTACGCAAATCATAAAAAGCACTAACTCCTATTTTCTTTTTCAGTGATTTCTTTTTCATTCAGGAAATTATTTCCACTGTATATTTACCTTCTTATTCTGTACTGATTTCCTCTCTTCTCTATTTGCAAAGTTAGGAAGTGCATTCTTATTACCTTTTGAAGTTTCTAAAACAAGAGAATCCAAGCTTGCACTTATCGATTTTAGGAAGTAAAAACACTTTAGTTGGTAGGGGAAGCTTTTACCTGAGCAAATGTGACGAAACAGGAAGCATAGAACATTTTTAAATTTTGCCATTAACTAGGCTCACATTTTTATTTAATGATAAGGTTTGAAAGGCAGTAGGCCTATGTTTGGAAAAATATTAATGTGCAACGTATTATGAAGTGTAATGAATCCCTATATTTCTCGTTTTCCTTTTGTTAAAAACGAGCATAGATTAATTAGAAAAAAAATAATCTGCTTAAAGTAAAGAGTAAATTTGACATTTAAAACGAGCTTTAAAACAGCTTTAAAGCTACTTAATAAAATATAATTTTTTCCAAATTATTGGTAGAGGGGGCGACTGTACCCCTCCTCCTTGCAACCCCCCCCAACGACACCACTGGGGCTGGGGTAGGTTACCATGAAACGGAGAAAAAGTAAAACATGTACGCGAAAAAATATACCGTATAGTGACTCGAGATCGAGTAAAAGGATATCTCCTGAACGATTAGTTTTCTGAATGAGGTTTCTAGCTTTACTTTAAGCCTTGGGAAGCAGTTTTAAAAGAGAAGGAAAGTTGGGGCTGTTGGTTGGGGTTGGGGTTGTTGGTTGGGGTTGGGGAAAGTTGGGAAAGTTGGTTTATTGGACCGTAATAAACATATGATTGGATGAAGCAGTGAAAAAGGACTTTCAAAACTATGAAATTTACAGGGGAAGCATAAAAAATAATACAAACAACATGACTTCAGGGAGATAGGTCCCATAGTTCTATTGCATACGAGCTTGTTTTAAAGTTTGACTTGGCCGGGTCATTTGACCTGGTCCTCAAGTTTATAAAAGACCCTTTTTTAATCGTTAATAATTTCACATAGGCTAAACTAGGGTTCACGTTACAATCAGGTTACAAATTAAATTTATCAACTTACAATTTACAGTCAACTAGGGGTGTCAATTAAGGATTCTAAGGGTATTGCACCCCTAAACTGAGGAGTCTTAAAATCATCAGCCTGCGATGTACAGTCAACTAAGGGTGTCAAACAGGTGAAATAGGTGCCTGTCAAACAGGTGCCTTTTCTTTAAAAGCACTGAAATTGGTAACGGACTAGAAATTAGTGATCAAAAATCAAAATACAGTATGTACATTTTAATAGTCTTGAGTTAAATTCACCAGATATGGTTATTTACTTCGCTTTTTTGATTAATGAAGTATGATGGACTAATGAATGAACGAGTGGAATCTTCATTTTTCTTAGCTCAGATATCAAAATGTAACTTTTTCTACCGTCATTTCCTACCCAATATAGTAATTTCAAAATGGTGAGACTCAGAGCTTGTTTTTTGTGCATAATGTGTGTATGTTTTTTTTGGGGGGTTGGGGCGTAACTAACCTGTCTTCCAGCTTCGTAGTTGTGAAATAGCACAAGAGTTCTGAAATCTTTCCTCCTATGTGGTGAATCTAGGAACTGTTTCGACTTACGGTAGCCAAACTGAATATTATCTGCACAGCCGCCCCATTCCCAATCCTCTGCGTGGGACAAAACTAAAAACAATTTCTGATTAATTTTTCGCTTTAACTGCTTGTTTGAATTCTTATATATTTATAAATGGGTTCTTAATTGATTTTTTGTTGATAGTCAATTAACGTTGATTAATTAAATACTTTTAATTCACAAATAAATAACAATTAATGCATAGTAAATGAATAAGTGATAACGGTTTTAAAAATGATATTTATACTTTTTGATTAACTTTTAAACTCCAATATATTCTCATCATTTATTTGTTAGCATTCTATTCAAGGGAAAAAAACTAGAAGTAATATGAATGAATGATTTTTATTACCCATTTTTAGCAATACAAAAAATTAAAAATGGAGTAGAGAAAAAATGAAAAGAAAACAAAAAAACACATCCAACAAACTAACAACTTAAATTAATACTACAATAACTAAAAAAAAAAAAAAAAAAAAAAAAAACAATAGCGAAACTATCAGAGGCAACGCTGTAGCCTTTGCCTATAGTAAAGGCCATACGGCTCCAATGTTTTTTAATTTTTTTTTCCCAGAGGCACTTCATATGGAAGGGGTCGTCGTAGAAGCTTCAAAGGGGGCTCATTCGATTGGAAATTGAGAGTTGTAGTGCTCTTTTTAATAGTTGAAAGTAATTGGAGGGCAACTAGCCCCCCACCCCCTATGACCCTAGATCCCCCACTCACATCCCATCCAAAATTTGAAATAACCATTTTATTCAGCGTAGTTGATTTACAGATAGAAACTATATTCTTAAGGAGGATACTCCCCCACAACCCTCAGGGCAAGGGTTTTAAGTTATATAAGGTTTTTATAGAAGGTGTTGTCGTAGAAACTTCAAAACATGCTCATTCGATTGGAAATTAAAGGGCTAGTGTCCTTTTTAATAGTCGAAAGTGATTGGAGTGTGACTAGCCCCCTTACCCCCCCCCCCCTACGCCCATCATTTCCCCAAACACATCCAATCAAAATTTTTAGATAACCATTTTGGTCAGCGTAGACGATTTCCAGATGGAAACTATAGTTTTGTAGAGGATACTCCCCCACAAGCTTCAGGGCAAGGGTTTTATGTTACGCCCTGGGGGCATATAAGGTTTTTTATAGAAGGCGTTGTCGTAGAAACTTCAAAACAGGCTCATTCGATTGGAAATTAAAGGACTAGTGCCCTTTTTAACAGTCGAAAGTGATTGGAGCGCAACAAGCCCCCCACCCACACCCATCATTCCCCCAAACACATCCAATCAAAATTTTGAGATAGCCATTTTGTTCAGCGTAGTTGATTTCCGGATAGAAAATATATTGTTGAGGAGGACACTCCCCCATAACCGTCAGGTCAAGGGTTTTAAGTTATGCCCTGGGGGCATATCAGGTTTTTATAGGCGGTGTCGTAGAAACTTCAAAACAGGCTCATCCGATTGGAAACTAAAAGGGCTAGTGCCGTTCTTAATGGTCGAAAGTGATTGGAGCGCAACAAGGGCTAGTGCCCTTTTTAATAGTCGAAAGTGATTGGAGGGCAACTAGCCCCCCCCCCAAGCCCATCATTTCCCCAAACACATCCAATCAAACTTTTGAGATAACCATTTTGTTCAGTTTAATTGATTTCCAGATAGAAAATATCGAAAGTGGTTGGAGCGCAACAAGCCCCCCCCCACGCCCATCATTCCCCCAAACACATCCAATCAAAATTTTGAGATAGCCATTTTTGTTCCGCGTAATTGATTTCCAGATAGAAAATATGTTTTTGAGGAGGACACTCCCCCACAACCCTCTGGGCAAGTGTTTTAAGTTATACCCTGGGGGCATATAAGGTTTTTATAGAAGGCGTCGTCGTAGAACCTTCAAAATAGGCACATTGAATTGGAAATTCAAAGGGCTAGTGCCCTTTTTAATAGTCGAATAACTTATTAAGGGGGGTTTATAACTTATGGGAAGGGGTTTTGTATGGGAAGAACACATAGGAAATCTATTATAATTATCCAATTATAAGGTTAAAATACATACTCTGTGATAGATGCAAAATTACTTTGGCACACAAATTCCTATTAAGGTCAATTCCAAACAGTCGTGATCCCTTTCTGTCAGCAAGTGAAATGGTCTAAACCCCCTTATTGGAGATATTTTTTTAATCCATTCATTGTTGCCAATCGCTGTCCATAAGTTATGCAAGCTGTGTATTGTTCATATATAAGGTTTTTATCAAAGAGGTAATCCTATAGACTTTGAAAAAAGGCCTCATTCGATTTAAATCGAAAGTTCTAGATCCGTTTTTTAAAGTCAAGAATAATCGGACAGTAAGCAACCCCCTCCCCCATGCCATAAAAACTTGAAACTTTTTGCAATCAAAAACGAACAAAAATTAATTAAAAAAAGCTTTCCGAAAAAAAAGTTTCTCAAAGAAAAGCTAAAGGTCATTTTAAACTTAAGCTCAGGAGATACAAATACCTGTTAAAATTAAAACTCAAAACGACCAGAAATTACTGTTAAAGAATGAATAATACCCAAGACGAACAGAAATTAAATTAACAATCATAGGAAACAACATACAACAAGAACTAATAAAAATTAATCAATTGATCTTAAAGCGAGTAATGATTAGATTGAATATGAAAATCAAGCTTAAAACGAAAACAAATATTTTGCTATGAAATTATAAATGAAACTCAGAACGAACAGAAATTAAATAAACAATCAATGCGAACAAACATACAATATATATTAATGTAAATGAATAAATAAATCTTAAAACTAGTGAAACTTAAATTGAATATGCAAATCAAGTTTGAATCGAATAAAAATAACTACAAACAAGAGTTTGGCTACCGTCTCACTGCAGAAGCCTAAAACCTACTGCGTCATTGGCGCTTTACTAAAAATGAATTATTTTGCAAATGTTTTCTTTTGTACTTAATATTGAAAATAAATATTAGAAGTACAGAAAAATTTTGAACTGATGATTTTTTAGCAGTCAACGTCATTATGCATGAAATATTAAGTTTAGTTTATTAGTTCTTTTCAATATTGGTCAAGACAAATGTAGTTTCACTACAAGCAAAATTTGGATACTGACCCCTTCTGTAACTGTAAAAACCTAAAGCCTTCTGCGTCATTGGTGCTTCACTGAAACCAAATTACTCGTATATTACAAATTTATTATTTTCCAGTTCATGCAGCATTGGAAATGAAAATAAAAATTACAGTGAAAAAAAAAATCTTGAACTGATGGATCTTTCAACAATTAATATCATTATATATCTAATATTCAATTTGATTTTGTTTATACTTTCCAAGACTGTTCGAGACTCATATAGTTTTGCCATTTTTTTTAACTCTGCCATTTTTTGTAACTAATCGTGTTAGTTTGTTATGAAAACATTTTATGGCTTCTAGGCATTTCTATTTGAGCAGAAAATTGCACATCAAACTTTGTGGAACATGTATTTTCTTGCATGAAACACCAAAATATAATAAAATGTCAAGTTTCGGAGTGTTCCACCACTCGCAAGTAAGTGCCATTGGTATTTTTGAATCCGAATGGTCAATTTAGGGGTGGAGGGTAGGCTAATTCTCGTAGCAGCCCCATTCCGTCGTGGTATGGTTCACATTTTCAATACCTGGCGTCCGGACTATCATATAATCTACCAAGCATACAACTACCCCAAGTCAGTATTAATGAATAAATGAAACCCAAAACGAACAAAAATTAAAATAAATATTAGAGTCAAACTCAAAACGAGCATAAATTAATGTGAGTAGGGTTCAAAACCCCTATCCTTTCTAAAAGCCAGAATATAATTTTTACTTTACTGGAAAAAAATTCAAATGAGTTTACTGAAAAAAATGTGCATGGTCTATTTAATATACATATACTGATATTTATTCCCTAAAATCTTAATTAATTTTTGATTTCTTAAAGTTACAAAAGTGAAAATATTTCAAAGAATTGTTTTCAGTAAAGCGCCAATGACGCAGTAGGTTTTAGGCTTCTGCAGTGAGATGATACCCAAACCCTTGTTTGTAGTTATTTTTATTCGATTCAAACTTGACTTGCATATTCAATTTAATTTTCACTCGTTTTAAGATTTATTTATTCATTTACATTAATATATATATTGTATGTTTGTTTGCATTGATTGTTTATTTAATTTCTGTTCGTTTTAAGTTTCATTTATACTTTAATAGCAAAATATTTGTTTTCCTTTTAAGCTTGATTTTCATATTCAATCTAAGCATTACTCGCTTTAAGATCTATTTATTCATTTATATTATTACTTTTTGTAAGTTTTTAGCTATGATTTTTTATTTTATTTCTGTTCGTTTTGGGTTTCATTTATTCTTTAATAGTAATTTCTGGTCGTTTTGAGCTTGAATTTTAACAGGTATTTGTATCTCCTGAGCTTAAGTTCAAAATGGCCTTTACTTTTCTTTGAAAAACTTATTTTTCGGAAAGTTTTTTAATTAATTTACATAAAAAGACAACCATTACACATTGCTGACTATAGCTTCATACATACTATGCGTTGGGTCTAAAGACTTCAAAAACTTTTCCCTCCTGGTCGCGATCACGACGAAGGGGTCATCAAGTCCGTAACGTGCTGAAATCTGGCAGTTTCTTCGCCAGGTGGGAAGGCTAAGCAGATATTTTGCAAACTTATAGAACACTGTACGGATTGTTTTTTTTTATCATCAAAAGTAAACAAAGACCAGAAAGGTGACATAGCTAAGATATGACAAAGCTAAGATAATATACATTTTTAATTTAAGTCTTCAGTAACAGCTAATTTATAATTGATTATCAAGTAATGAATTTAGCATTGTTTAAAAAAAAATTATTTATAAATGATTAATGAGTAAATAATAATCATTTTAGAAATACATATTTATACTTTTAAAATTAATTTTTAGCCTCCAATGTTTTCTCATCTTTTATTTCTATATATTCTCTTCAAGGACAAAACTGGGAATAATTTCTAATTAATGTTTGTCAAAATAACCTTAAAATGTTGCTGACAATTTAGAAATGACAGTGTTAGTTTTTTGAGTCAGCTTCAATACTACAGCTTTCCAAGTTTCTTACTATTTCAATATGAGTCATTTGAAAACAAAAAGGACTTACACTGTAGAACAGACAGCACAGCAATCTTATCAAGAATATATAACATCAAAACCAAAAGACGAGTATATTTTTAATGTCATTCTTGAAAAAAACAACAACATGAAAACCAGTGGGTGTGGAGGGTATGAAATAATGAGGGGGGGGGGGGCATCTCTAAAACCAAACAAAAAAAAATCCCTTAAATATTTAAAGCGTGTTTGACTATTTACGGAGTAAAGGTAAAAGAAGGGTAAAGAATACAGCATTGGACTTTACAGTCCCTACCGGCGGTGGTGATCTCCGCTGCTGATTTCCGTGATGATTTAGAAAGTGCGCTATTTTAAGCCTAAAATATAATTTCCAGTCTTTTTCTAAGGACACAGAAATATGTTCTTACTTTTTTTTGTCAGACTATAAGCTGTTAGGTCTTAACAGCTTGTGAAACACAGAAAACACAAAGAAATACGAGGTACATTCCTTACTTCTTAAGAAACAATTAAAAAATTAAGCTAAAATTGAAATTAGGGCATTGCATAAAGAGTTTACGCTGGAGCCCAGTCTCACAAAATAACAACTAAAATCAATAGCTTTTTGTCCTTTTGGTTACCATTCTTTTAAACCAAATGAAGAAAAACTGCTTTCAAATGAAAGTAAAGGGCAAAGTTAAAAATTCAAATGACAGGGAACCGTTTTGTCGTCAGGGGGATACCACACCTTCCCCCCTCTGTACACTAAATTTCAACTCGTACTTTATTGAAAGTGTGATCAATGTCTCCATGTTGAGAGTTTAAAGTAAATAGCAGCAGGCTTAGAGGGTTAAAAACCCCTTTGTACATAATTTATCTCGTTTTATATACAGTCTGCTTGTTTTACGTTTCAACGTCACTTAATATAATCACTTAAAATAGTCCTTAATATAACCGATTTCTTTTCATTTAAATATACTACCCAAGACTGTCCTAAATATTGAGGAGGTTACTGCCCCTCTTAGTATCTAATTCCTCCCCTCCCGCTTAAATTTAACGTTTACAAAACATTTCTTCCAAACTATAATCTCTCCTTAAAAAGTGCAACTCCCAAAACAATTTTTGGGAAGGAGGGGGAGGGGTGTCACTCTTAAAATTTGTCTGCAATAAAAGGAGAGCTGTCTTTCCTTTCGAATTTATATTGCACATTCAATCTTAGCATAATTATTCAAACGCATAAAGACTGGAGGGTATATCACTTCCAACGTAGATCCTGAAAATCTAATGTTGCCGCTAAAAAAAAATTATTAAAAGATTATAATGACTATTCGATTTCTATGGACTTGTATGGACTTTATTTATGGACGCATAGCAATATAGTTGATGAAACTTTGAGGCTATGCAAATAGATTTTTGAATTTTTAAAATACTTTAGAATTTTCCCCCGATAGTAGGCTATTATACCCCTCATAGGGCGATGATTTTATTTTGTTTTGCAATTTTGCAGAAATAGCTACTTAAATTTGGTATTATCTTCTCTTTTTAATGAAAAACAAAGTCATTGCTTTCAATTCCTTTTCAAATGAGGTTTTTTCTGAAATTTTATGGTAGTCAGGCCGATATCAAATCGGAGTCCGATAAGCCAAGAACGAACTTTCGAACAAGAAAATCACGAACTTTCTCATGTTTTCCCGGTAGGGGTTAAGCTCCAACTTTTTCAAAATTTTTGAATTTAATGATGCAATTTTCTTATACAATTAGCTATTCATGCATTAACTTAGCTTTCCAAAGCGAAATGAAAGCAAAATTACGCGCAATGATAAGGTTAATACTATCGGAAAAAAGAAAGCTTTAAGCAGAAGAAAAAAAAGAAAGGTATAAATGGTTTTCAAACTGTGTATGTGAATTTTTAGGTTGTTAAGCTACGTTGCGTTAAGTACAACCATTCATAACAAATCGAATTCTTTCTCAATAGTCTAATAGTTATCTTAATAATTATCTTAAATCATCGCAATCATCATAAACAATTTATTTAAAAATTAGTACTACGGAGTAGAGATGGCGATTCGAACTATAATCAGGCGTGAAAGAATTTCTAAGGAATAAGCACACTAATTTACTTCCAAAAATTTATTTATTACTCTTTCCTTTTTTTTCGCTACTAAATAAACGTTACCCTAGCGTAACTTCTGTAACATAAAACTTTATACAAAGCTCGATTCTACTTGGCACTGCCTATGTTACGGGTAAAATTGGCTCTGCAAGATTAGATAACAACATTATCTTTCGCTACTATATAAACTTTTCCATAGTGCTACTTATATAACGTAGAACTCTATGCAAAGCTCGATTCTACATGGCACTGCTTAACTTGCGGGTAAAATTGGCTCTGCAAAATCAGATAAAGTAACCTTATCTTTTGCCACTATAGAAACTTTTCCATAGCGTAGCTAATACAACTTAAAACTTTATGCAAAGCTTGATTTTACTTGGTACTGCCTACGTCACGGGTAAAATTGTCTCTGCAAGATGAGATAACAACATTGTCTTTCGCTACTATATAAACTTTTGAATAGCATTACAAATGTAACGTAAAACTCCATGCAAAGCTCGATTCTACTTGGCACTGCTTAAGTTACGGGTAAAGTTGGCTCTGCAAAATCAGATAAAGTAACATTATCTTTCGCTACTATATTAACTTTTCCATAGCGTTACTTATGTAACATCTCTATTTTACTTGGCACTCCCTGCGTTTACGGGTAAAATTAGGTCTGCATGATCAGATAACGTAAACTTATCTTTCGCTACTATACAAATTTTTCCATAGCGTAGCTTATGTAACGTAAAACTCTATGTAAAGCTTGGTTTTACTTGGTACTGCCTACAATACGGGTAAGATTATCTCTGCAAGATTAGATAACATAGCATTATCTTTCCCTGCTGTATAATTTTTTCCATAGCGTATCTTATGTAACATAAAACTCTATGGAAAGCTTGATTTAACTTGGCACTGCCTATGTTACGGGTAAAATTGGCTCTGCAAGATCAGATAACGTAAATTTATCTCTTACTACTATACAAACTTTTCCATAGCTTAGCTTATGTAACGCAAAACTCTATGCAAAGCTTGATTTCCCTTGGCACTGCCTGCGTTACGGGTAAAATTGGCTCTGTAAGATTAGATAACGTAACGTTATCTTGCACTGCTATATAAACTTTTCCATAGCATTACTTATGTAACATGAAACTCTATGCAAAGCTTGATTTTACTTGGCACTGCCTACGTTACGGGTGAAATTGGCTCTGCAAGATCAGATAACGTAAACTTATCTTTCGCTACTATACAAACTTTTCCATAGCGTATCTTATGTTACGTAAGACTCTATGCAAAGCTCGATTATACTTGGCACTGCCTACCTTACGGGTAAAATTGGCTGATTCTGGGGGAATAACCCCCCTCGCCCCAGCGAATACCCCCCGGAAAATACCCCCCACGGAAAATACCCCCGGAAAATATCCCCAGAAAATACCCCCCGCGGAAAATACCCCCCCCCTCGCAACATACCCCCCGGAAAATATTCTCCCTGAAAATACTCCCCCGAAAAATACCCCCCCTCCCCGGAAAATACCCCCCCACCCGCGGAAAATATCCCTTGGAAAATACTTCACGTAAAATACCCCTTCCCCCCAAAAAAAATGTCCACTAGATAGCTTATTTCTTCAGCATAGTTGAAACGCCCGATAGCAATGTCTTTGGAGATATAATGACCCCCTACATCACCTGGGAAAAGGTTTTTAAGTTATAAAAAACGCCCTTTGTTTTATTTGTTATTGGGAAGTATGCATACATTTTTCGGGTGGGGAGGGGAGGGCGAATTTTCTGCTGGGAGAGTTTTAAATAGTTTTCAGGAGATGAAATTTTAAGAAGAAATTTTACGCTGGGTGCTTTTGCAAGAATTCATATACGAAATTTCTTTATTTGTCTTGCTTTCTCTTTGCTGATGCTGATGTTTGGGGATGTTAAAAGTAATTGTCCGGAGTAAATCTTCGCCAGGATTGAATTATCCTGAGGATACTTCTATGGGGAGGGGTATTTTTGTGGGGGGGCATTCTTTTTTGGTGGGGGGGGGGGGTTAAACACACCCCCACCCCATTCAGTATATTCATTTATGTTACTTTACTGTGTTCATGGCCGTATATTTGACTTTTAAATACACTTATTTGTTTATCTATCCAAAATGCAGAATAATTGTACCAAACACATTTTGTATACAGAACCGTTATGCTTACACCCCCCCCCCTAATGTTTAAATCTATAGCGCAAATTTATTTCTAAAGTAACAAAGAAACTAAAAAAAAAATAGGTGTGTTCACGAATTTTACACAGCGTAAACTTGAGTGAGTGGCGCATAATACACAAGTAATAAAATTCCTTCTCCCCCACGCAAACTAAAAATATAAAACTGAAATAAAATTCTCAATTTTTTTTTTTTGGGGGGGGGGGGTATTTTACGTGGAGTATTTTCCAGGGGGTATTTTCAGCGTGGGGGGTATTTTCTGGGGGGGGGGGGTATTTTTCGGGGGAGTATTTTCAGGGGGATTATTTTTCGGGGGGGTATTTTTCGTGGGGGGGGGGGTATTTTCCTCGAGGGGTATTTTCCGGGGGGATATTTTCCGCGGGAGGTATTTTCCGGGTGGGGGTATTTTAGGGGGTATTTTTCGAAGGGGGGTATTTTCCAGGGGGGTATTTTCCGCGTGGGGTATTTTCCGCGGGAGGGGTATTTTCCGTGGGGGGTATTTTCCGGGGGTATTCGCTGGGGGAGGGGGTATTCGCTGGGGGGAGGGGGTATTTGCCCAGAACCAGCCAATTTTACCCGTAAGGTAGGCAGTGCCAAGTATAATCGAGCTTTGCATAGAGTCTTACGTAACACAAGATACGCTTTGGAAAAGTTTGTATAGTAGCGAAAGATAAGTTTACGTTATCTGATCTTGCAGAGCCAATTTCACCCGTAACGTAGGCAGTGCCAAGTAAAATCAAGCTTTGCACATGTTTTACTGTGTTCATGGCCGTATATTTGGCTTTAAAATACACTTATTTGTCTATCTATCTAATATGCAGAATAATTGTACCAAACATATTTTGCATGCAGACGCGTTATGTTTATCCCCCCCCCCTAGTGTGCAAATATATAGCGCAAATTTATTTCTAAGTAATAAAGAAACTAAAAAAAAATAGGTGTGTTCACGAATTTTACACAGCGTAAACTTGAGTGAGTGGCGCATAATACACAAGTACTAAAATTCCTTCTCCCCCACGCAAACTAAAAATATAAAACTGAAATAAAATTCTCAATTTTTTTTTGGGGGGTTTTTTGTGGGGTGTCGGGGGGTATTTTCCGCGTGGGGGGGTATTTTCTGGGGGGGGGGGGTATTTTTCGGGGGAGTATTTTCAGGGGGATTATTTTTTTTGGGGGGGGGGGGTATTTTTCGTGGGGGGGGGGGTATTTTCCTCGAGGGGTATTTTCCGGGGGGATATTTTCCGCGGGAGGTATTTTCCGGGGTGGAGGGTATTTTACGTGGGGGTATTTTTCGAGGAGGGGGGGTATTTTACAGGGGGGTATTTTCCGCGTGGGGTATTTTCCGCGGGAGGGGTATTTTCCGTGGGGGGTATTTTTCGGGGGGTATTCGCTGGGGGGAGGGGGTATTCGCCCAGAACCAGCCAATTTTACCCGTAAGGTAGGCAGTGCCAAGTATAATCGAGCTTTGCATAGAGTCTTACGTAACACAAAATACGCTATGGAAAAGTTTGTATAGTAGCGAAAGATAAGTTTACGTTATCTGATCTTGCAGAGCCAATTTCACCCGTAACGTAGGCAGTGCCAAGTAAAATCAAGCTTTGCATAGTCTTATGTAACATAAGATACGCTATGGAAAAGTTTGTATAGTAGCAAAAGATAAGTTTACGTTATCTGATTTTGCAGAGCCAATTTTACCCGTAGTGTACCCGTAGTGTACCCAATTTTACCCGTAGAGTTTTAAGTTACATAAGTAATGCTATGGAAAAGTTTATATAGCAGTGAAAGATAACGTTACGTTATCTAATCTTACAGAGCCAATTTTACCCGTAACGTAGGCAGTTCCAAGTATAATCGAGCTTTGCATAGTCTTATGTAACATAAGATACGCTATGGAAAAGTTTGTATAGTAGCAAAAGATAAGTTTACGTTATCTGATTTTGCAGAGCCAATTTTACCCGTAGTGTAGGCAGTGCAAAGTTAAATCAAGCTTTGCATAGAGTTTTATGTTACATAAGATACGCTATGGAAAAAATTATATAATAGTGAAAGATAATGTTATGTTATCTAATCTTGCAGAAATATTCATACCCGTAACGTTTTGTTAGAAATTAACAAAAAAAAAGAAAGAAAAACCGGTGTGTTCTCGAATTTTACGCAGCGTAAACTTGAGTGAGCGGTGCATAATACACAAGTACCAAAATTCCACCCCCCTACAGAAATTAAAAAAAATGGGAGAGCATTTTTTTTTTGGGGGGGGGGGAGGGGGATTAAACACCCCCCCCCCTATACATTAAATTCATTTATGTTGTTTTACTGTGTTCATGGCCGTATATTTGGCTTTAAAATACACTTATTTGTCTATCTATCTTATATGCAGAATAATTGTACCAAACATATTTTGCATGCAGACGCGTTATGTTTATCCCCCCCCCCTAATGTGCAAATATATAGCGCAAATTTATTTCTAAAGTAACAAAGAAACTAACAAAAAAAACGGTGTGTTCTCGAATTTTACACAGTGTAAAGTTTAGTGAGTGGCACACAATACAGAAGTACCAAAATTCCATCCCCCTACAAAAATTAAAAAAATAAAACTCAAATAAAATTCTCAAACTTGGAAAGCCTTATTTTCCACGGGGGGGGGGGGGGGGGTATTTTTTTTTGGGGGGGGGGGGTATTTTCCGCGGGAGGTATTTTCCGAGGGTTCTTTTTCCAGGGGGGTATTTTTCGCGGGGGGGGGGGTATTTTCCGGGGGGTATTTTCAGCGGGGGGGGGGGGGTATTTTCTGGGTGTGTATTCTCCAGGGGGTATTCGCCGGGCGGGGAGTAAACGCCGGCCACCCATAGTGTAAAGGTAAGGGTGTTTTCAATTAAACAGGAACGATTTTTATCAAAAATAAATCTCTGTCTTTGTGTTAAGTTTTATTACCCGTCATAATCCACAAAGCGATACAACCTACATAGCTTATATAGATACATATTTATGTGCAAAGGATGCAAAAAGGGCATATCTTTAACTAGACAAAAACAGTGGCGCCAGTTGAGAGGAAGGCGATTTTATTGTTCCCCCCATAATTTTGAAAAACATCTTCTTTCTAGCATTTTCATTGAAAACACCCTTTTTTATATTTCCATTGGAAAAAACAGAAGAAAAACAAAATTTCACCCTCCCTAGACTGTGAAAAATAATTTTTGGCCTCTCCCAACGTTTCCTTGAATTTGCAACACTGTAGAGAAATACTGCACTAATGCTTAATTCTCATTAATTGAGAATCGTGTGAAATGTTTACTTTTAATTTGTGCACACAAGATCTCGCAGCACATGCAATAATGTTTTGCAGAGATCTTGACATTCTTGCAGCCTAGTGCGAAAATCTTATTACGATCGTGAAATCCCGACTTGGTGAGAGACAAGCAGGGTTGCCATACGATGGAAAAAATCGCTAGATCTTAGTGATTTTTTGTCGATCTAGTGATTTCTTCATTAATATAGTGATTCATGCCTTGATTTAGTGTTTTTTGTTTAGGCAACATAAAAAAATCACTAGTAATAGTGATAAATCATTAGGGATGGTAACCCTAAAACCATGTGTATACACAGTATACCTTAACTAATACAATCAAGTGCGTAAGCAGGATTTTCCTTTCAGCTTGCCTGAAAATTTCAGGAGAGGGGGGCAAATAAAAAAGCTAGGGGAGGGATTTGAAAACATTTTAAGGCCACGACGTGATTAAGGGTCCGAAGCCCCCTTCTTACTTACGTTCATATTTTTGATTTCCTGGGTAAAAATTCCATTGTGATTGCGTATTCTGGACTCTATTTTCAAAGTGCCTAATGTTGGGAAGCTGCGAGATTATCAAGCAGGACTATTCTGATATGATCATTGTAATTGTGTCAGTCCTGAGGTTTTTCAGGGTTTCTATACAGAAAATAGATCACTTCATAGTTATAGTATCCACTGTGCTGATTATATTGTCACTGAATACAGAAATAGAACTAGAGCAGATTTTTCTGTCAGATATCTAGGTCCTAAGGTTTGGAACTCTCTTTCAGAGGACATCCGGGTGGCAGAGCACCTTAGTTTATTTACGAGTAAAACAAAAAAAAACTTTCTTTTGGATCTTGGTCCATAAATGTTTTTTGTTTTTCTTCTTCTTTTTCTGCCTCTTCTTTTTTTTGGGTTATTATTAATCGTTTTGCATATTTTATTTTTATTTTTATGAGCGAGATTGGTCATAACTTGGTTGTTTTATGTCCTTCTTGTTTTGTCTTTTTGTTTGTGAAGAGTTTTGCTTGTTAAGCGTTTGCTGTGTATGTGGTTGTCCAACATCAAGTGCTTCCGGTAGTACAGTCAATCTAGCGTCAAATAGGACTCGACCGCAAACAAATTGCAACAGAAATGTTTTTTACACCATCTTGTAGAGAAAAAAAAACTGTACAACATATCAAAAGTTGAGAAACCCAGCGGGGTGCAAAATAAGTGTTTTTTTGCGCTTTCCGTTTGTTTTTTTGTTGTTTTTAGCGGAAATTTTTCGTTATCCTAGAGCTTAGCATTTACTTCATGGGAGACATGTTTCTGAACTAGTTTTGTGTGCTGAATTCAAATATCACATCAGATTCAAGTTATGTCTCACCGTTAGTGTTTCACATTCATCACCAAACAAGAAATTCGTATTTCGTGGCCATATTTCCCTTTTTTCGTCCTTTGGGGCGAATGAAGTCAGGAATAACGTCACACTATCGACTGAATACTATATTTTTGGAAAGTTTCGTACATTCTAAGACTGTCGTTGTTGGAACCCTTGGTCCCAGTTTTGTCAGATAAATGTCCCTCCCCGATTCATTTCTTTGGGCCCCTTAATTATTGTCCTTCCTTTTGTAATAAATGTTAATTTTCCTATTTTTTTTTTACACCATTTTGGGTCCTTTTAACTGCGTACGTGTTTAATTCACCACGAGGGAAAAAGTGCGCAGTTAGGGAGATTGGCCAGTATATTAGGAGCCCTGGGATTGGTTGGAAAGATTCATTTACCACCCCTAGTAACCCCCACCGCGTGCTACGGTTAGCGGGCTGGGAGAATTTGTCCTTTTTCAGTTCAGTTCTTTTTATACGTGTAACTGTGAATATAGTAAGAATTTTTCTATGTACCTATTTTACTTTTCAGCTTAGGCCGAGACTAAAGGGTTAATTAGAAAATCTTATCGGTAAACTTTGGCTTTAAATGTGGCCATAGACCACCCGATCACGTTAGTATTAAGGAACCGTTGGGGTAAGAGCGGGAATCTCACTAACATTTGGGCCGACAAGGGGTTCTCCCCTTCGAGTAAGTGGCATAGCAACCTTTTTTGCGCCATTTTTGCCTTTAAAAGTGGTGACCCCGCACATACACCCCAATAAGTGGTGCCAGCGGTAATTAGCACTACGAACATTGGTGGCAGCAAGAACAGGAATTATTAACGGAGTTGATAATAAAAGAATTTTGCGCTTTCGAAGAGACAAGGAATTTAGCCTGGAGATTCCAAGCACAAGGAGAACGCAGGCCCCAGACAAGAGCGAGACTTCAAGGATACGCAGGCGATGGTCACGTACTTTGAAAATGGCTCACCATTCGGAGGGGATACCCAGCTTAGAAGCATTGCTACCGGTTTGACCGCATATGAATCTGCAAACGTTGACTGTGCGAAGGCTGTCGGGCTAAAAATCCTTGATGCTATGACTAGAAAAGTGGCGAAGGATTTTGTCTTCCGAAGAAAGGAACAGGCAGTCCAGATAACAACAAAGCAACCAGCTGGAGGAGATTGCAAGCGACTGGATCCAGCTTTGCTATTCCAACGCTTCATTGCGTTAGCCAAAAGGACAAGACTTCCTGAATCAGAGTGCTTCCGGTATGAACTTTGTTCGTATCCCGCTGCTCTGCTTGACAGCTCATTTATGCCGAGAGTGCCGAACAAGGCCGAATTCGCCAAGGCCATTGCACTTGCATGCAAAATCGAAGAAATTCCGTGTGTGCTGAACGACGGGACACACTACGTACTTGACGGCGGATCTCTATTGCACCGAGTCCCATGGATAAAAAATGACACGTATGCGGGTATCATACAGAGCTACTCTCTGTATATTTCGCGGAAGTGCCCTGGCGCAACTGTTGTTTTCGATGGGTTTGATAGTGGACCAAAGATATGGCCCATTCGTATCGTAATCGAACGATTGGTCGCGAGGTTTTCTTCACGAATGACATGCGTCTGAAAGTAAAGAAAGAAGAATTTCTCGGGAACAAGAAAAACAAGTCAAGATTCATTAGTGCGCTTGCAGTTCATCTTCGGCAAAAAGGCTATTTTGTAGTCCAAGCTCCCAGTGATGCAGACGTGCCTATTGTAAAAGTTGCTATCGAATCAGCTAAACAGAAGGTAACTGCCGTTATTGGAGAAGATACGGATCTTCTGGTCCTTCTCTGCTACCACTGTGATGTCTCCACTAACAAGGTGTACTTCGCCCCAGAGCCAAAGAAAAATAAAGAGCGAAGGTGCTGGGGTGTTCATGAAATGAAAAAAAGATTAGGCCAAGAAGTATGTGGTCTGATCCTCTTTGCCCATGCATTCCTTGGGTGTGATTCTACATCACGTGTCCACAACATCGGAAAAGGTCTTGCCCTGAAAAAAGTGATAGAAGACGAAAGTTTTCGAGTATCTGCCAAGGTCTTTATGAAGAAGGCAGCAACAAAAATCGAAGTCAAGGAAGCCGGAGAAGACGCACTTCTTATAATATATGGTGGAAAGAAGGGGGGAAATCTGAACGAGCTTCGAAAGCAGCTCTTCGAAAGAAAGTTCGTCACAGCAACGGATTTTGTTCACCCAGAGCAGCAGTAGAATGGCCTTATTGACTACAGAACGAACTCCTTATATGGGCATAGAATACTGAAAGAACTCCATATATGGGCATGGAATCCCCAGGGAGAATAATTGCGTAATCAAAGTATGTCAACAACAACAACATCGAATTTGACATTCGCTGAGAGCGTGCACTTACAACAACAACAACAGCGGTCCTTATTGACTCCGAACAGGGCTCCTTATATGGGCATAGAATACGGACTGAACTCCATATATGGGCATGGAATCCCCAGGGAGAATGATTGCGTAATCAAAGTATGTCAACAATAACAACATCGACTTTGACATTAGCTGAGAGCGTGCATTTACAACAACAACAACAGCGGGCCTTATTGAGTCCGAACAGGGCTCCTTATATGGGCATAGAATACTGAACGAACTCCATATATGGGCATGGAATCCCCAGGGAGAATGATTGCGTAATCAAAGTATGTCAACAACAACAACATCGACTTTAACATTCGCTGAGAGCGTGCACTTACAACAACAACAACAGCGGGCCTTATTGAGTCCGAACAGGGCTCCTTATATGGGCATAGAATACTGAACGAACTCCATATATGGGCATGGAATCCCCAGGGGGAATGATTGCGTAATCAAAGTATGTCAACAACAACAACATCGACTTTGACATTCGCTGAGAGCGTGCACTTACAACAACAACAACAGCGGGCCTTATTGAGTCCGAACAGGGCTCCTTATATGGGCATAGAATACTGAACGAACTCCATATATGGGCATGGAATCCCCAGGGGGAATGATTGCGTAATCAAAGTATGTCAACAACAACAACATCGACTTTGACATTCGCTGAGAGCGTGCACTTACAACAACAACAACAGCGGTCCTTATTGACTCCGAACGGGGCACCAAATTTCGGCATAGAGTCATTAGGAAGAACACGTGGTTAATGGGGTCAATTACCTAAATTTCCAGAGAGAATGATTGCGTAATCAAAGTGTGTCAACAACAACAACATCGACTTTGACATTCGCTGAGAGCGTGCACTTACATCAACACCACCAGCGTGCCTTATTGACTCCGAACGGGGCACCAAATAAGGGCATAGAGACATTAGGTAGACCACATGGTTAATGGGGTTAATGACATAAATTTCCAGGGAGAATGATTGCGTAATCAAAGTGTGTCAACAACAACAACATCGACCTTGACATTCGCTGAGAGCGTGCACTTACAACAACAACAACATCGACCTTGGAACACCTGTGCTGTCGACATCAATTCACCAATCGTGAATCAATAATTCCCCTTAGAAACAACAAATTAATTCCCCCTTTCATGACAGATCAATCAACCAATGACATCATCTGTCAGACTTTAAAAATTTTCACCTAGAAACGATTCTCAAGGAATACAACCAAGTCATTAATGTCTTTGCCTCGGAAACAACTCTTTTGGTTGAACTCCAAAGGAGATTAATAGCCAAAGGCCATGGAAACAATTCTCCAAGAAACATCTTAGCGATGAATTGTTTTAGTGCGGGAATCAGGTTTCTTATTAATTTGAAATGCATTAGCGCAGAGATGCCAAAAACAAAAGGAACACGCTGAAATTACGTTTAGGGATTATTTGGGTGAAACTGTTTTAGACAGGTTATGGAACTATTTCGCCGAAACAGTTAGAGACATTTTAAAAGATGATTTTTGAAGAGATTTTAGAAGAGAATTTAATGGTGAAACTCTGTGGTCGTTATAATACACAAGTTTCATTTGAAAAGTGTTGTGAGGTCCTCTAACCCAACCCCAAAGGGTTCCAATCCTCCTACCCCAACCCCGAAGGAAGCCCCCGGTCCCCAAATGTCCCCCAGGCCCCCAACTGTCCCCCCGGACCCTCAAAGGCCCTCCCTGTGCCCAAAGGCCCTCCCTGTGCCCCCCACACGCCCGCCCCCGGCCCCCAAAGGGCCCCCCGACCAGAGCACCGCCCCCCGGCTGCGCCGGGGGCCCGGAAAGCGCCGCAGGATGTGCCGCAGGGATGCGTCGCGGGTCAGGAAAGCGCCGCAGGGGATGCGCCGCAGGGAGGCACCGCAGGAAAGCGCCGCAGGGATGCGCCGCAAAAAAAAAAAGTAAACTAAAAAGTAAAAATTTCGAAATGTTATCCCCCAAACGCCCTCCTCGGACCCTCAAAGGCCCTCCCCTGGTCCTCAAAGGTCCCCCGGGCTCCCAAAGGGCCAACCGGCCCCCAAGGGTCCCCCGGACCCCCAAAGGTCCTCCCCCGGTCCCCAACGGTCCACTGGGCTCCCAAAGGCCCTCCCCCGGTCCCCAACGGCCCCCTGGGCTCCCAAACGACCACTCAATACTCAAGGGCCCCCGGATCCCCAAACGCCCTCCCTGAGCCCCAAAGGTCCTCCCCCGATCCCCATACATGCACACAAAAACTTACACACACAAAAACTTACAAACACACCCCAAAAACTTACACACACACACACAAAAACTTAAACACACACACACGAAAACTTACACACACACGCCAAAACTTACACACACACACACACAAAAACTTACACACACACACACACACAAAAACTTACACATGCACACGAAAACTAACATGCAGACAAAAACTTACATGCACACAAAAACTTACACACACACACACACACAAAACTTACACACACACACACACACGAAAACTCACACACACACGCCAAAACTTACACACACACAAAAACTTACACACACACACACACACACACACAAAAACTAACACAACAACACAAAAAAAAACACACACACACACACACAAAAACAAACAAACAAACACACACACACACAAAACTTACACACACACAAACGAAAACTCACACACACACGCCAAAACTTACACACACAAAAACTTACACACACACACACACAAACACACACACACAAACTTACACACACACACAAAAAAAAATAACAAACAAACACAAAAACAAACACACACAAACAAACACAAACACACAAAATTACACACACACACAAAAAACTTACATCCACACACAAAAGCTTAGACACACAAAAACTTACACACACACACACACAAACTTAGACCCACACGCAAAAACTTACATGCACACAAAAACTTACATGCACACAAAACTTACACACACACAAAAACTTACACACACGTACAAAAACTTACATACACACACAAAAACTTACACACACACACACAGAAACTTACACACACACAAAACTTACACACACATACCAAAACTATACACACACACAAACACACACACACACACACACACACACAAAACTTACACATGCACACGAAAACTTACATGCACTCAAAAACTTACATGCACACAAAAACTTACACACACACACCCACACAAAACTTACACACACAGACACACGAAAACTCACACACACACGCCAAAACTTACACACACAAAAACTTACACACACACACACACACACACAAAAACTTACACATGAACACAAAAAACTCACACACACACGCACAAAAACTTGCACACACACACACACACACAAACTTACACACACACACACGAAAACTTACACACACACGCCAAAACTTACACACACAAAAACTTACACACACACACACACACACGAAAACTTACATGCACACGAAAACTTACATGCACACAAAAACTTACATGCACACAAAAACTTACACACACACACACACACACACACACAACTTACACACACAAACACACGAAAACTCACACACACACACAAAACTTACACACACACAAAAACTTACACACACACACACACACACAAAAACTTACACATGGACACAAAAACTCACACACACACGCACAAAAACTTACACACACACACACTCACAAAACTTACACACACACACACACAAAACTTACACACACACGCCAAAACTTACACACACAAAAACTTACACATGCACACGAAAACTTACACACACACACACACGAAAAATAACACAAACACGCCAAAACAAACACACACACAAACAAAAAAACAAAAAAAAACACACACACAAAAACACACACACAAAACTTACACATGCACACGAAAACTTACATGCACACAAAGACTCACATGCACACAAAAACTTACACACACACACACACACACAAGACTTCACACACACACACACACATACACACGAAGACTACACACACACACACACCAAAACTTACACACACACAAACTTACACACACACACACATACACAAAAGCTTAGCACATGAACACAAGAAAGACTCACACACACACGCAAAAGACTTACACACACACACACACAAGACTTACACACACACACACGAAAACTTACACACACACTCCAAAACTTACACACACAAAACTTACACACACACACACACACACACACAACTTAAACACACACACAAAAAAAAAACTTACACACAAAAAAACTTACACACACACACACACACACACACACACACAAACTCACACAAACACACAAAAAACTTATATCCACACGCAAAAGCTTAGACACACACACAAACTTACACACACACAAAAACTTACACCCACACGCTAAAAACTTACATATGCACACAAAAACTTACATGACACACAAAAACTTACACACACAAAAACTTACACACACGCATAAAAACTTACACACACACACAAAAACTTACACACACACACACACGAAAACTTACACACACACGCCAAAACTTACACACACACACAAAAACTCACACACACACACAAAAACTTACACAAAAACTTACACATGCACACGAAAACTTACATGCACACAAAAACTTATACACACACAAACACGAAAACTTACACACACACGTCAAAACTTACACACACAAAAGCTTAGACACATAAAAACTTACACACACACACACACACAAAAAATTACACCCACACTCACAAAATAACACACACACACACAAAAACTAACACAAACACAAACTTACACACACACACACACACACACACAAAAACTTACACCCACACGCAAAAACTTACACACACACACACAAAAACTTACACACACACAAGAAAACATACGCACACACAAAAACTTTTCTTTTATTAGGTTATGTTAGGTTAGATTAAGTTAGGTTAGGTTAAGTTAGGTTAGGCTAGGTTAGCCTACGTACGCGCGCGTACGTAGGCTAACCTAGCCTAACCTAACTTAACCTAACCTAACTTAATCTAACCTAACCTAATCATACACCTAACTTTTTGCCTGTCTCTCACCTAACCTAAGCTAACCTAAGTGAAGTGTCCGTGGGCTAACCTAACATAACTTAACCTAACTTAATCTACCCTAACCTAACCATACTCTCCGGAAAAGTTTAGTTTAAATTATCGTGAGCCCTAAGGATAAGATAACCTAACCTAACTTAAACATGTAGAAACGTTTCTATTTATTTATTAATATTTATTTATATCTAACCTAACCTATTGTTTTGGAGGTTAGATGAACGAGTTTGAACGATTGTCTTTAATAATAGAACGAGTCACTCATTTTCTAATTAAAAAATTTGAGGGGTAAATCCATAAGACAAAGGAGCTAAAATTTAATTTAAAATTAGAATAGAACTTTAAATTTTTCATCTCTTTGAGAAAAAAACAGAACTAAAGTAGAACCTTTTTATTTTCTTGGAAAAATTAGAAGAGAACTTTGAAAGTTTTATGTCTTTGAGAAATTAAGAACCGAAGTGTGAGCTTTTTTCATTTTCATTCACGTAACCTTGTCTAAATTAACCTCAAAAATTAAATAAAGCTATGTCGAATTTGCATATTTTATTCAACATATTCGAGACGGTGCTGGAGGGTGACATTCCTGTCCACATTTGGAGGATGTTTCCCCATTTTTCGGTAATCACGGCGATTTTCTCAATCCCTTTTCTCAAGGTCATAGCTTTTGACTGACAACACTAACATCGAAACTTAAACGGTCAGAAATAGAGGCTGTTTCTAAAGATTTAGAATAAAAAAAAATGTCAGGTGTGGGACTCGAACCCACGACCCCATATGGGGACCAGATATTAAGTCTAGCGCCTTAACCACTCGGCCAACCTGACTTGTAAACAATTCTTGATCATATTCATATTGTAATTTAGTTTCATTGGTAAAGTTCAGAATTGAGTTAACTTTTTTCTCTTCTTTAAGAAAATTCAGAGCCTCGTCTAAATTAACCTTTAAAAATGAAATAAAGCTATGTCGACTTTGCATATTTTATTCAACATATCCGACAGAGCACTGCAGTGGTGCATTCCTGTTGACTTTTGGAGGATGTTTCCCCATTTTTCGATAATCAGGCCATTTTCTCAAGCTCTTTTCTCAAGGTCATAGCTTTTGACTGACAACACTAACATCAAAACTTAAACGGTCAGAAATAGAGGCTGTTTCCAAAGATTTAGAATAAGAAAAAAATTGTCAGGTGTGGGACTCGAACCCACGACCCCATATGGGGACCAGATCCTAAGTCTAGCGCCTTAACCACTTGGCCAACCTGAATTGTAAACAATTCTTGGTCATATTAATATTGTCATTCAGTTTCATTGGTAAAGTTCAAAATTTATCTTATTTTATTTTCTTCTTTAGGAAAATTCATAAGAGAATTTGAACATTTTGCACTTTTGTAGTTTTTTTTTTATTTAATCTATTAAATACCCTAGCAATTTAGGTTCTGCATAAATTCTTTTACAGAAGTTATTTAGTGAAATTACAAGACATGATGAAAGAAAAAAAGTACATAAGAAAAAAATTATCAGGTGTGGGGTTCGAACCCACGACCCCGTATGGGGACCAGATCTTGAGTCTAGCGCCATAACCACTCGGCCAACCTGACTTGTAAACAATTCCTGATCTTATTCATATTGTAATTCAGTTTCTTTGGTAAAGTTCAGAATTGAGCTAACTTTTTTCTCTTCTTTAATAAAATTCAGAACCTCGTCTAAATTAACCGAAAATAACTTATGGAGTTACCATACGAAGGTCAAAACTATAGCTCGTGAGGGGATCGAACCCTCGACCTTCGCGTTATTAGCATGACGCTCTAACCAACTGAGCTAACAAGCCATTAAGAATATTATCACTCTAACACTTAGATTTTGTTTTCGTGTGTGTGTGTGTAAGTTTTTGTGTGTGTGTGTAAGTTTTTGTGCGTGTGTGTAAGTTTTTGTGTGTATTAGTTTTTGTGTGAATGTAAGCTTTTGTGTGATTGTAAGTTTTTGCTTGCGGGTGTAAGTTTTTGTGTGTGTGTGTGTGTAAGTTTTTGTGTGTCTAAGTTTTTGTGTGTGTAAGTTTTGACGTGTATGTGTGTTAGTTTTCGTGTGTGTGTGTGTGTGTAAGTTTTTTTGTGCATGTAAGTTTTCGTGTGCTTGTGTAAGTGTGTGTGTGTGTGTGTGTGTGTGTGTGTAAGTTTTTGTGTGTGTGTAAGTTTTTGTGTGTGTGTGTGTGTGTGTAAGTTTTTGTGCGTGTGTGTAAGTTTTTGTGTGTGCGTGTAAGTTTTTGTGTGTGCGTGTAAGTTTTCGCGCGTGTGTGTAAGTTTTTGTGTGCATGTAAGTTTGTATGTGCATGTAAGTTTTCGTGTGCATGTGTTAGCTTTTGTGTGTGTGTGTGTTTGTGTATGTTTCTGTGTGTGTGTTAGTTTTTGCGTGTGTGTGTGTAAGTTTTCGTGTGTGTGCGTAAGTTTTCGTGTGTGTGTGTGTGTAAGTTTTTGTATGTGTGTGTAAGTTTTTGTGTGTGTGTATGTTTTCGTGTGTGTGTGTGTACGTTTTTGTGTGTGTGTAAGTTTTTGAGTGTGGGTTTAAGTTTTTGTGTGTGTGTGTGTAAGTTTTTGTTTGTGTAAGTTTTTGTGTGTGTGTGTGTGTAAGTTTTTGCGTGTGTGTGTAAGTTTTTGTGTGTGTGTGTGTGTAAGTTTTTGTGTGTCTAAGATTTTGTGTGTGTAAGTTTTTTAGTGTGTGTTTTAGTTTTCGTGTGTGTGTGTATAAGTTTTTGTGTGCATGTAAGTTTTCGTGTGCATGTGTAAGTTTTTGTGTATGTGTGTGTGTGTGTGTGTGAGTTTTTGTGTGTTTGTGTAAGTTTTGCGTGTGTGTGTAAGTTTTCGTGTGTGTGTGTGTGTAAGTTTTGTGTGTGTGTGTAAGTTTTTGTGCGTGTGTGTAAGTTTTGTGTGTGTGTAAGTTTTGTGTGCATGTAAGTTTTTGTGTGCATGTAAGTTTTTGCGTGTGGGTGTAAGTTTTTGTGTGTTTTTGTGTAAGTTTTTGTGTGTCTAAGCTATTGAGTGTGGATATAAGTTTTTGTGTGTTTGTGTAAGTTTGTGTGTGTGTGTGTGTGTGTGTGTGTAAGTTTTTGTGTGTGTAAGTTTTTTGTGTGTGTGTGTGTAAGTTTGTGTGAGTGTTTGTGTGTGTGTGTTTTTGTTTGTTTGTTTGTTTGTTTTGGTTTGTGTGTTTTTTTTTTCGTGTGTGTGTGTGTAAGTTTTGTGTGTGTGTGTGTGTGTAAGTTTTTTTGCGTGTGTGTTTTATCTTTTCTTTTTTTCTTTTTTAATTTTTTTTTTATGTGTGTGTGTGTGTGTAATTTTTTGTGTGTGTAAGTTTTCGTGTGTGTGTGTGTGTGAGTTTTCGTGTGTGTGTGTGTGTGTGTTTGTAAGTTTTGTGTGTGTGTGTGTGTGTTTAAGTTTTTGTGTGATTTTAAGTTTTTGTGTGAATGTAAGTTTTCGTGTGCATGTGTAAGTTTTTGTGTGTGTGTGTGTGTGTGTGTGTAAGTTTGTGTGTGTGTGTGTGTGTAAGTTTTGGAGTGTGTGTGTAAGTTTTCGTGTGTGTGTGTGTAAGTTTTAGTGTGATTGTTTATGTTTTTGTGTGGGTTAGTTTTGGAGTGTGTGTGTAAGTTTTCGTGTGTGTGTGTGTGTAAATTTTGTGATTGTGGGTGTGTGTGAGTTTTTGTGCGTGTGTGTGTGAGTTTTTTTGTGTTAATGTGTAAGTTTTTGTGTGTGTGTGTGTTAGTTTTTGGGTGTGTGTAAGTTTTGGGGTGTGTGTGTGTGTTTTCGTGTGTGTGTGTGTGTAAGTTTTGTGTGTGTGTGTGTAAGTTTTCGTGTGCATGTAAGTTTTCGTGTGCATGTAAGTTTTCGTGTGTGTGTGTGTGTGTATTTTTGTGTTGTTGTATTTCTTGTCGTGTGTGTGTTTTTGTTCGTTTGTGTCTTTGTTTTTTTTGTGTGTGTGTGTGTGTGCTTTAGTTTGCGCGTTTGTTTTTTTGTTTTTTTTTGTGTTCATTTTTTAGTTTTTGTGTGTGTGTGTGTGTGTGTGTATGTTTTTGTGTGTGTGTATGTTTTGGCAAGTGTGTGTGAGTTTTCGTGTGTGTGTGTGTGTGTAAGTTTGTGTGTGTGTGTGTGTATGTGTAAGTTTTTGTGTGTCTAAGCTTTTGTGTGTGGATGTAAGTTTTTTGTGTGTGTGTGTGTAAGTTTGTGTGTGTGTGTGTGTGTTTTTGTTTTTTTATGTTTTTGTGTGTGTATGTTTTTTTTTGTGTGTGTGTGTGTATTAGTTTGTTTTTGTGTGTGTGTATGTTTAAGTTTCTGTGTATGTAAGTTTTGGCGTGTGTGTGTAAGTTTTCGTGTGTGTGTGTGTAAGTTTTGTGTGTGTGTGTGTGTGTGTGTGTGTAAGTTTTTATGCGTGTGTGTGTGTGAGTTTTTTTTTGTGTTCATGTTTAAGTTTTTGTGTGTTTGTGTGTGTGTAATTTTTTTTGTGTGTGTAAGATTTGGAGTGTGTGTGTCTGTTTTAGTGTGTGTGTGTGTTTTTAAGTTTTGTGTGTGTGTGTGTGTGTCAGTTTTTGTGTGCATGTAAGTTTTTGTGTGCATGTAAGTTTTCGTGTGCATGTGTAAGTTTGTGTGTGTGTGTGTGTGTGTGTAAGTTTTTGTGTGTGTGTGTGTTAGTTTTGGTGTGTTTGTTTATGTTTTAGTGTGTGTGTGTGTTTGTTTTCGTGTGTGTGTGTAATTTTTTGTGTGTGTGTGTAAGTTTTTGTGTGTGTGTAAGTTTTTGTGTGCATGTATGGGGATCGGGGGGGGACCTTTGGGGCCCAGGGAGGGCGTTTGGAGATCCGGGGGCCCTTGAGGATTGAGTGATCTTTTGGGAGCCCAGGGGGCCTTTGGGGACCGCGGGAGGGCCTTTGGGAGCCCAGTGGAACTTTGGGGACCGGGGGAGGACCTTTGGGGGTCCAGGGGACCCTTGGGGGCCGGTTGGCCCTTTGGGAGCCCGGGGGACCTTTGTGGACCAGGGGAGGGCCTTTGGGGGTCCGCGGAGGGCGTTTGGGGGATAACATTTCGAAATTTTTACTTTTTAGTTTACTTTTTTTTTGCGGCGCATCCCTGCGGCGCATCCTGCGGCGCTTTCCTGCGGTGCCTCCCTGCGGCTTATCCCCTGCGGCGCTTTCCTGACCCGTGGCGCATCCCTGCGGCACATCATGCGGCGCTTTCCTGGCTCACGGCGCATCCCGGCGGCGCTTCCTTGGTCCGGGGGACCTTTGGGGGCCAGGGGTGGGCCTTTGGGGGGCACAGGGAGGGCCTTTGGGCACAGGGAGGGCCTTTGAGGGTCCGGGGGGACAGTTGGGGGCCTGGGGGTCATTTGGGGACCGGGGGCTTCCTTCGGGGTTGGGGTAGGAGGATTGGAACCCTTTGGGGTTGGGTTAGAGGACCTCAAAACACTGTTCAAATGAAACTTGTGTAGTATAACGACCACAGAGTTTCACCATTAAATTCTCTTCTAAAATCTCTTCAAAAATCATCTTTTAAAATGTCTCTAACTGTTTCACCAAAATAGTTCCATAACCTGTCTAAAACAGTTTCACCCAAATAATCCCTAAACGTAATTTCAGCGTGTTCCTTTTGTTTTTGGCATCTCTGCGCTAATGCATTTCAAATTAATAAGAAACCTGATTCCCGCGCTAAAACAATTCATCGCTAAGATGTTTCTTGGAGAATTGTTTCCATGGCCTTTGGCTATTAATATCCTTTGGAGTTCAACCAAAAGAGTTGTTTCCGAGGCAAAGACATTAATGACTTGGATCTATTCCTTGAGAATCGTTTCTAGGCGAAAATTTTTAAAGTCTGACAGATGATGTCATTGGTTGATTGATCTGTCAAGAAAGGGGAAATTAATTTGTTGTTTCTAAGGGGAATTATTGATTCACGATAGGTGAATTGAGGTCGACAGCACAGGTGTTCCAAGGTCGATGTTGTTGTTGTTGTAAGTGCACGCTCTCAGCGAATGTCAAGGTCGATGTTGTTGTTGTTGACACACTTTGATTATGCAATCATTCTCCCTGGAAATTTAGGTCATTGACCCCATTAACCACGTGTTCTCCCTAATGACTCTATGCCCATATATGGTGCCACGTTCGGAGTCAATATGGCCCGCTGTTGGTGTTGTTGTAAGTGCACGCTCTCAGCAAATGTCAAAGTCGATGTTGTTGTTGTTGACACACTTTGATTACGCAATCATTCTCCCTGGAAATTTAGGTCATTGACCCCATTAACCACGTGTTCTCCCTAATGACTCTATGCCCATATTTGGTGCCCCGTTCGGAGTCAATAAGGACCGCTGTTGTTGTTGTTGTAAGTGCACGCTCTCAGCGAATGTCAAAGTCGATGTTGTTGTTGTTGACATACTTTGATTACGCAATCATTCTCCCTGGGGATTTAGGCCATTGACCCCATTAACCATGGAGTTCGTTCCTAGTGACTCTATGCCCATATATGGAGCCCTGTTCGGAGTCAATAAGGCCCGCTGTTGTTGTTGTTGTAAGTGCACGCTCTCAGCGAATGTCAAAGTCGATGTTGTTGTTGTTGACATACTTTGATTACGCAATCATTCCCCCTGGGGATTCCATGCCCATATATGGAGTTCGTCCAGTATTCTATGCCCATATAAGGAGCCCTGTTCGGAGTCAATGAGGCCCGCTGTTGTTGTTGTTGTAAATGCACGCTCTCAGCGAATGTCAAAGTCGATGTTGTTATTGTTGACATACTTTGATTACGCAATTATTCTCCCTGGGGATACCATACCCATATATGGAGTTCTTTCCGTATTCTATGAACATATAAGGAGCCCTGTTCGGACTCAATAAGGCCCGCTGTTGTTGTTGTTGTAAATGCACGCTCTCAGCGAATGTCAAAGTCGATGTTGTTGTTGTTGACATACTTTGATTACGCAATCATTCTCCCTGGGGATTCCATGCCCATATATGGAGTTCGTTCAGTATTCTATGCCCATATAAGGAGCCCTGTTCGGACTCAATAAGGCCCGCTGTTGGTGTTGTTGTAAGTGCACGCTCTCAGCGAATGTCAAAGTCGATGTTGTTGTTGTTGACATACTTTGATTACGCAATCATTCTCCCTGGGGATTCCATGCCCATATATGGAGTTCGTTCAGTATTCTATGCCCATATAAGGAGTTCGTTCTGTAGTCAATAAGGCCATTCTACTAGCAGCTACCTCCCACATCCAACTCTGCAGCATTTTACAGCTATAGAGTTTAATTTCAGGTACACGCCTGGAATGACGACCATAATCTAGAATTGGACCCTCAAGAGTGGGGCTGGAAGGACCGAAATGGTACATTATACCCTGTGATGACGAACCTACCCCCAGAACCTCCCCAACTTCTTAAGATTGTTAAGTGTTCCTGCCGTTCAAACTGCACCTCTGCTCGGTGCACTTGTGTCAGAAACGGCATGTCTTGCACTCTCGCGTGCAAAACTTGTCAGGGAGCAGAATTTGATAATTCTCCCAAATCGGAACATCTCATCGACGATCTCGACGACGAAGCTTCAAACTACACTACCAGTGATTAATGTCGCAAGTCATTTGAAAAGTTGCCTGCCTTTTACCAATGTGATTTTTGTTACCTGTGATTTTAGTCAGTTAATACATTAAGAGATGATTGATTATTTTGAAGAAACCTTTTGGTGATGAATGTGAAACACTTTCGGTTGAACATATCCTTGATCTGATGTGATATTCGAGTTCATCGCATAAAACTAGTCAAGAAATGTGGTCAAACGACTATGTTATAATAGAATCGCGAACTTCGTGAATGGTGATGAATGTGAAACATTTTTGGTTCACCGTATCTTAAATCTGATGTAATATTCGAGTTTAGCGCATAACACTACATCAGAAATGTGTTTCCCATGAAGTAAACTCTAAGCCTTGAGAAAATCGAAAATTTAGGCTTAAACACAAAAAATAAAACACAAAACGCTAAAAAACACTAATTTTGCACCCCGCTAGGTTTCTCAACTTTTGATATGTTGTACAGTTTTTTTTCTCTACAAGATGGTGTAAAAATCATTTCTGTTGCAATTTGTTTGCGGTCAAACCTTATATTGACTGTACTACGGGTCTTTCTTTGGGCGGCCACTTGAAAAGATGTTATGTTTTATATAAATTTTATAGTTAAATTGAATAAACTATGATAGCCTGGAAAGAAGATTGATGCATTGACCAATTAGTCTCCTAAACAATAATTTATTTTGAGGGATGTTTTTCATTCGAGGAGGGAGTAAAGTGAAGAAAAATGCATGAATGAAATAAAGTAATTTATGATGCTGCATTATGTAATTATGACGTCTTTTCATCTTTATGATGTAATTTATGACGTCTTTACATTTATCAGAAGGGTGAGGGGATATATACGAGTCATCACCACCCTTTCATGAGTACCATAGAAAGCAAGACATATAGGTTTATGTTATTTCGGTAAACTAAACACACGTTGTCTTTAGTCAGCAACGGTGTCCACAAATAAAGACTTTCTCAGTTTTACATGAGATACCCTTACGTTCAAATTTGCCCTTATGTATATTACTGCGTAAAAGCAATTTTAAGCAGCAAACCCTCTTTTTCGTCCCCAGACACTTCGTCCCCAGAAATATTCAACTGTTCTTATCTAAATGTCACCAGCTTGCTTTAAGCTAGGGGAAGCACATATAAAAAAAAAATGAAAGATTGAGCTGCCCTATCAAAGAACTGAAAAAAAAATGCAGATACCACAATAATCACCTCCAGGATCTTTAACCTATACAAACACAAAAAGCAAATATGCAAAAATGTCAAAGAAGAAGCCAAAAAATATTGCACAAAAAGATATCGTATTTCTTTCACGGTAAGGATTGGCTAATCTGATATGAGCAAAGTTTTGAATGGCCCTCCCAATGGAGAATATTAAAGTTAATTACTTTCGTATACCTCCAATGCGAGTCTCACATTGACGTTTTGGAAGAAAAAAAAATATAATTGTCATATTACTAAAAAACTTAGCTTGTCTAAAATAAGAAGAAATATATAATTCATATTCGAATTTATTCGAATATAGTATATATAGTATAGTATATATATAATATAGTATAGTATAATATAGTATAATATACAGTATAAATATTGTCCTAAAGTATTAATGTAATAGCTGTCAAATATAACATATTATACGCAATATATCCGAAATATTACGCGCATTGTGAATAATAACCTTCAAATACAAAAACCGAGAAATGCTAAAACAATCACATAAATAAATGGGTACTTATTGGTGATAGTATACGATATAAAATATACCACTTAATAATAATGCAGCACACGTGAAAATCACAGGGGACCCCGCATTATATCACATAGGGTTACCGGAGGCAAAGTTGCTCGGGTCTGTAGGAGACGGGGATAGAGCAGGGTTGCCATCCCTAATTATTTGTCATTATTTCTAGTGATTTATTATATTGCCTGAAGTAAAAAATTACTGAATCAGCACATAAATCAGTAGATTATTGAAGAAAATCCCTAAATCAACCCCAAAATCACTAAAATCTAGTGATTTTTTTTCACCGGCTAGCAGCCCTGGAAAATAGACACAGTACAATACGCTGGATATTAGTTAGGAAGCTTATGCACACATTTGACACACAGTTCACTTTTACTTGGACTGTTAGACAGATAGGTCAACTACAGACCCATGCTGGCCACTAAATTCTTATTATTGAAAAGTATCGGTATTAAAATGTAATGTGTAAATTAATGTGTAAAATTAATCTACAAACCCTGACCAATTGCTCAATTTACATAATTTAGGGGCCTTGTCCTAGGAGAGTACGCCGTTCCTGGAAACATATTTCTTGACTATTTTGTACAAATATGGCTATCTCAGTATTTGATCGGATGTCTTAGGGGATGTTGGAGACATATAAGAATGAGCACAGGAGGGGGCTGTTTTCCCTCCAATCCCTTTCGACTCTTAAAAAGGGCTACAGAACTCTGAATTTTCACTTTAATGACCCAATTCTGTTCTGGAGATATTGCAGATATCCCCAAATTGTGCATTTTACATGTACACTAAGCTCCAGTTTGTCACCCTTAGCCATTCCCAATATATTGTAGATATACTATTTTGGCAACGGGATGCACATAGTGTCTTTTCATTTAGTTCAACATCACCCTTAACAATCCATAAAAATGTCAACTTAATACCCGTAGCTGTTCCTGAGATATTGCAGATACACCATTTTGACAGCCTGGATGCACATAGTTTCTGTTGATTTAGTTCATTTTCCCCCTCAGCATTCTATGAAAGTTTCAATCTAATACTCTTAGCCATTCCTAAGATATTGCAGATAGGATATTTTGACATCATGGGTAAACGTAGAGCTTTTTGATCTGGTTCGAAATAGCCCCCCAACACCTAACCTTCACTGAAAGTCTTCTACTTAGTACTCTTAGCCTTTCATGACACCCACGATCAAACTTGCCCCCTTTTCTATTGTAAAATTAATGCATTAACAATGAACACATTGCACAACTTACAGCATTTACCTCAGGGGTCCTCAGTTTAATCTAATTCCTGGAGCCAAATTTACTGGATGTTTCAACTATTATGAATAAAATAGCCATCTAAAAATCTTAATCCGATGTCTCCATGGATTGGTGGAGGAAGGTGACTAAAAAGGGTGTGAGAAAGGGTGTGAGAGGCGGCAGTTTTCCCTCCAACCATTGTAAAATTTTAAAAATGACTAGAACTTCCCTTTTATGATAGAGGGATCCCTTTCCTTTTCAACAACCAACCCTTCCATGCCAAGTGGCTTAGAAAAAGACAACAACAAATAAATAATACAAATAATGCCTAAGACTAATGAATGCCACCTCACTTTTTACATAGGCGGCGCAACTACGCTGCGTATAATTTACAATGGTCAGTGCGGTGCTGCCAAATTTATAATGCCTAATTTAAAAGAATCTCGACAAATTACTAGTGATGTGCAAGACCTGATTTGCTGATTTCGAAAAGTTTAAATTGCTTTAGAACTTTTGCTATGGCAATTTGGAAACAGATCATTTGATTTATTTAAGTTGTTGATTCTAATTGGTTCTCTTTTACCAACTTTTCTATTCTTTATATTTGTTCTTTTATTTATGTTATTTATATTTTCTTTCTATTCTTTTAAATATACCAACTTCTCTCTATTTAGTTCTCTTTTTACCAACTTTTCTATTCTTTCTGTTTGTTCTTTTATATATTCTTTTGTTATTTATATATTCTTTCTAATATACCAACTTCTTTCTATTTGGTTCTCTTTTTACCAACTTTTCTATGCTTTCTATTTGTTATTTTATATATTCTTTTGTTATTTAAATATTCTTTCTATTCTTTCTAATATACCAACTTCTTTCTATTCGGTTCTCTTTTTACCAACTTTTCTATTCTTTCTATTTGTTCTTTTATATATTCTTTTATGTTTTTTATATATTCTTTCTGTTCTTTCTAGTATACCAACTTCTTTCTATATGGTTCTCTTTTTACCAACTTTTCTATTCTTTCTATTTGTTATTTTATATATTCTTTTGTTATTTAAATATTCTTTCTATTCTTTCTAATATACCAACTTCTTTCTGTTCGGTTCTCTTTTTGCCAACTTTTCTATTCTTTCTCTTTGTTCTTTTATATATTCTTTTATGTTTTTTATATATTCTTTCTATTCTTTCTAGTATACCAACTTCTTTCTATTTGGTTCTCTTTTTACCAACTACCTTTTGTTCGTTAATTAAACGGTCACATTAGATTGATGGTCATATCAAAAGCGGTCACTTGGATACAGATAATCAAAATTTCACTATTGCAGAAAAGCATCTAAGAGGGGGGCTACAGTAATTTCTTCTAATTCACCTCCTGTGGGGAGGGGTAACAAACAAAATACAAAGAATCAAAAGTTAGAGGTTGTTTCGTTTAGATTAATGCATTTCAATAAGCTAGTTTGATCTAAATTTGATAATTTTTTTAGTATACAGGCTATGTACGCATATTGACACATGGATTAACCACTCCCAAAACCGAGGAATTTCCAACACCCCTCGAAACATTAAAAAAAATTTGTGATGCAAAGTTGCTGGCCCTATATCATGATCATGCACAAGCATTAAACTACAGAATAATAATATGACCACTCTTGAATAATTAGGTAAATAATCAAAATTTGTTTATTTTAAAAAAATATATAAGAAAAGTAACAGAATCTAAATAGTAACATATTATATAATTTAAATCAAAATCTATAAATAATCTAATCAATTAATTTAAAATAATCTATATAAAATAAAATAAAATAATTTACCCTAAAATGATTAAAATTCAAATAATAGCAATTAAATTATTAAAATTTAAAGAATAAATAAAAAGAATCGACTACATTAAACCTTAAAGAAGTAACTGTGATGCACTATGATGTTGTGTTACGAGTCATGAGTACGGTGTTTCAGCATACCAGTTTATAGATTTAACCTCAAATAGTTGCACAGGAAAAGAGGCATTTGGGTCCATTCCCTCCAACTTGCACCAACCCTTATTTTCTTATTTATTTAATACTTTTTACGTAATTTACCTTTTTGCCGGGGGGGGGGATTGAACTTGAACCACCTCTAGTCTCCCCCCCCCCAAAAAAAACCCTTGCGTACAAGCCTGTTAAAAAATTTTCTGTTATTCCCCCTAGTCTAAATCCCCCTAGAATTTCCAGATTAGATAGTTAAATGTAACTTACCCTTCTTTTTTGAATCGCAGGTGCATTGAACAAGATTGCCGCTCGTGCAGCCATGTGTGATCGCAGTTGTAATGCCTGCGGAAACTATGGCATTTACAAACGCTGTTTCTCTGGTATCTAAAATGAAACAAACTGGGTAAACTCTAAGTTAACTCAAGGATCGTTGGATGTTCTAACTAGTCTCTGTTAGCCAGTGGAGTAATCTGTGTCGTCCTTTTGTCTTATTAACTAAAAAAAGAATAAGTTTTTTTTACTGAAAGTAAGGAGCGACATTAAAACTTAAAACGAACAGAAATTATTCTGTATATGAAAGGGGCTGTCCCCTCCTCGATGCATCACTCTTTACGCTAAAGTTTGTCTCTGTCACAACTCTACTTTTTAAAACAATAAAAACTTTAGCGTAAAGAGCGAGGCGTTGAGGAGGGGGCAGCCCCTTTCATATAAGGAATAATTTCTGCGTTTTAAGTTTTAATGTCGCTCCCTACTTTCAGTTAAAAAAAAACTTGTTTTCTTTAGTTAATTTCTGAACTTTTTTGAATTAATGCAGCTTTAATTTTTGGCTCACCGTACGGGAATAATTAAAACAAAATTCGCATATTAATCTTACGTTTTTTTTTGGCTAAATGGCTTTCTTGAAATTTTGATCTGACGTAACTTGCGAAATAACTTACGTAACGAACTTCTATATTTGTATATTTTTATTACGTATATGAGGTGGTTCTCCCCTTAGTCAATACCACGCTCTTTACGCTAAAGTTAAAATTTTGTTTAAATCACAAACTCCTGAATCACAAAGGCCGTTTAATTAGAATAGATAGCTCTTTGGAAAGTACTAAAAAAAAACTGTAGCGTAAAGAGCGAGGTATTGACTAGGGGGTGAACCCCCTCATACACGTAATAATTTCTATTCGTTTTAAGTTCTAATGTTGCTTCTTACTTTCAGTTGATTAAACTTGTTTTTTTTTAAATTTAATTTCTGATCGGTTTTTAAATAATGCTGGGAAATCCGGCGCCCCCTTCATAGAAATGTCCCTTACCCCAAGGAAACATCCTCCACGGAAAGATTTTGCCAAGTAACCCCCTCCTCCATCCCCCCCCCACCAGAAAAAAATCCTTCCTGAAAATGTCTGTATATTTCCCAATAACCAATACAATGTGTAAACAATGGGCAAAGTTCATAACTTGCAGCTCTTTCCCTGGGAACTGTGGGGGATTAAGTCATCCTAAAAGACATATTTATTAGATTTTCGACTATGCTGAACAAAATGGTTATCTCAAAATTTTAATTCAGTGACTTCGGGAGAAAAATGAGCGTGGGAGGGGGCCAAGTTGCCCTCCAATTTTTTTGGTCACTTAAAAAGGGTACTAGAACTTTTATTTTCCGTTCAAATTAGCCCTTTTACGATCTTATAGGATTGATGGGTTGATACGATCATCCCTGGAGAAATCAAAATAACATAAAACGAATAGACACGCATCTGTAATCTTTTTTCTGATTAAATTAAAAAAAGTTTTTATTAGCTGAAAGTAAGGAACGACATCAAAACTTAAAACGAACAGAAATTATTCAGTATATGAAAGGGGCTGTCCCCTCCTCAACGCCTCGCTCTTTACGCTAAAGTTTGACTCTGTCTCACAACTTTATTTTTTAAAACAATAAAAAGTTTGACTTTCTCACAACTCTATTTTTTAAAACAATAAAAAACTTTAGCGTAAAGAGTGAGGCGTTGAGGAGGGTACAGCCTTTTCATATACGGAATAATTTCTGTTCGTTTTAAGTTTTAATGTCGTTCCTTACTTTCAGTTTAAAAAACATGTTTTTTTTATTTAATTTTTGATCGTTTTTTAGTTAATGCAGCTTTTATTTGCATAAAAATTTTACTTTTCTTTTGCTAAATGGATGTCTTTACAAATTAACTTACGTAACTAACTTCTATATTCGTATATTTTTCTTCTGGCAAAAAATACAAAGTTGCAGATTTTTGCAGATATGAGCTTGAAACCTATGTAATAGGGTTTTCTGATACGCTGAATCTGACGGTGTGATTTTCATTAAAATTCTTTCACTTGTAGGGGATGTTTCCCCCTCTTTAAAAAATCAAGTAAATTTTCTCAGGCTCGTAGCCTTTGATGAGTAATACTAAACTTAATAAAATTTATATATTTAGGATTAGCATTATAAACACATTCTTTTGATACATTTATTGACATCAAAATTTTGTTTTTGAAAGTTTCGATTACTATTGAGCCGTATCGCTTGTTTTTTTTATTGTTTTTTTATTACGTATATGTTATTACTTATATGAAGGGGTTCTCCCCTTAGTAAATAACACGCTCTTTAAGTTAAAAGTTAAAAAAAAATTTGATTCACAAACCGCTGAATCACAAAGGCCGTTTAATTAGAATAGATAGCTCTTTTGAAAGCACTAAAAAAAACTGTAGCGTAAAGAGCGAGGTATTGACTTGGGGGAGAACCCCTCACATACGTTATAATTTCTGTTCGTTTTAAGTTCTAATATTCCTTCTTACATTTCAGTTGAAAAAACTTGTTTTTTTTATTTAACTTCTGATCGTTTCTTAAATAATGCTTGGAAATCCGGCGCCCCCTTCATAGAAATTTCCCTTACCCCAACGAAACATCCACCACGACACTCTTCTCCCGAGTCTTCCCCGCCTCTAGCCCCCCCTCCAGAAAAAATCCTTCCTGAAAATGGTTGTATACTTCCCAATAACCAATAAATAATGCTGGCAAGTCCGGCGCCCCCTTCATAGCAATGTCCCTTCCCCCATGAAAACTTCCTACATGGAAAGAACCTTCCATATATTCCCCGACCCTCACAATACCCAACCAAACACACAAAAAAGAATATGAAAAAGTATGAAAAAAAAACAAAAAAAAAAAATCAAATTTAAAAAATATTAAATATAATAACTTTAATACCACACCCTGGGGACTTTGGGGGATCAAGTCAACCTAAAAGACATTTTTATCATATTTTCGACCATGCTGAACAAAATGGCTATCTCAAAATTTTGATCGGGTGACTTTGGGAAAATATGAGTGTGGGAGGGGGCATAGTTGTCCTCCATTTTTTGTTTTCAAAAAAGGGCACTAGAACTTTTAATTTCCGTTCCAATGAGCCCTCTCACGATATTCTAGGACCACTGGGTCGATACGATCACCCCTGGGGGAAAAAAAAACAAAAAACAAACAAACAAATAAACACGCATCCGTGATCTTTCTTCTGAGAATAAATACAAAATACCACATTTTTGCAGAGAGGAGCTTGAAACCTCTATCATAGGGTTTTCTGATACTTTGAATATGATGGTGCAATTTTCATTAAGGTTCTATAACTTTTAGGGGATCTTTCACCCTTCTTTCGAAAATCAGCCAAATTTTCTCAGGCGCGTAACTTTTGATGGGTAGCACTAAACTTGATGAAAGTTATATATTTGAAATCAGCATTGAAATTTGATTATTTTGATATATCTATTGGTATCAAAAAACCGTTTTCTAGAGTTTCGGTTACCATTGATCCGGGTCGCTCCTTACTTACAGTTCGTTACCACGAACTGTTTGAAAAAAAAAAAAAAATTCCACATTTTTGCAGATAGGAGCTTGAAACTTCTACAGTAGGGTTCTCTGATACGGTGAATCCGATGGTGTGATTTTCATTAGAGTTCTACGACTTTTATGGGGTGTTTCCCCCTTTTTTTAAAATAAGTCAAATTTTCTCAGGCACATAACTTTTAATGGGTAAGACTAAACTTGATGAAACTTATATATTTGAAATCAGCATAAAAATCTGATTTATTTGACATATCTATTGGTATCAAAATTCTGTTTTTTGAAGTTTTGGTTACTATTGAGCCGGGTCACTCCTTACTTACAGTTCGCTACCACAAACTGTTTGATTAACCTAGATGATGCCAGGAGTCAAATGTCGTTTCGACAATCGGATTTCAAGTCGTACCGGGCGAATAATTTAATTACTTCTGCATCTAATTAGAGCTAAAAAAAATTTGGGTCCTGTTCTAAGCCGGGCAACACGCGAGAAGTGAAGTTTGGTTAATGCTAATGAAATAAAACAAAGTATGATAAGGATATAATAGTTTAGAAACAAACTTGGGCTATACATCTGCACATTAGGGGTGGGGGAGGGGTAAAGCGTAGCATATAATTAATACGTAACCTATCCGAACCCAACCGAGGTACCCATTTTCGCCCCTTAAACCCCAAAAAACTAAAGTTTAAATATTTTTCACAGAGTGAGCAATAGTAATACCTCACTAGACAGCGGAAGCCTGTTTTTCAATGGTATCTTTGACATTGTATCTGTGGTTCTTCTCTATGTTGCCCGGCTGATAGAACAGCACCAAAATTTGTTTTTTACGGTTGCAAGCGTCTACCGACTGGCTGTATTTGTTCGACTAGCCTTATAGTCACTTTTTTACTTTCATTTAAAACACTACTTATTTATTTAACAAACCTTCGCGTCATGGAAATGTGTTTATTTTTTGTTTTTGTTTTTTTTTTCTTCCCAGGGATGATAGTATCGACCCAGTGGTCCTAAAATATCGCGAGAGGGCTCATTAGAAAGAAAACTAAAAGTTCTAGTGCCCTTTTTAAGTGAACAAAAATTGGAGGGCAACTAGGCCCCCTTCCACGCTCATTTTTCCCCAAAGTCACCCGATCTAGGCCTAGTTGTCCTCCGTTTTTCTGGTCACTTAAAAAGAGCACTAGAACTTTTTATTTCTGTTCGAATGACCCTCCCGCGATATTCTAGGACCACTGGGTCGATATGATTACTCCTGGAAAAAAAACCAAATAAACACGCATCCGTGATCTTTCTTCTGGCAAACCACACAAAATTCCACACTTTTGCAGATAGGAGCTTGGAACTTCTATAGTAGGGTTCTCTGATACGCTGAATCTGATGGTGTGATTTTTCATTAGCGTTCAATGATTTTTAGGGGGTGCTCCCCCTTTTCGAAAAAAAGGCAAATTTTGATGGGTAAGACTAAACTTGATGAAACTTATATATTTGAAATCAGCATCAAAATCTGATTGTTTCAATGTTTCTATTGGTATCAAAATTCCGTTGTTTAGAGGTTCGGTTACTATTGAGCCAGGTGGCTCCTTACTTGCAGTTCGTTACCACAAGCTGTTTGATTCAGAACCCACTGAAGATTTTCGATCTGTAGATCAGTAAAAACCGGTTTCATAGCCCCAAAGACAAGTAACGAGTGACCGAAGCATTGTAGTTAAATAATTTGGGCTATATATTTGCACATTAGGAGGGGGTAAAGTACTTGTACAGCGTGAAGTTAGAAAACAGTCAGTATTTCATTATATGCAGAATAATTGTAGCTAACACATTTTGCATGCAGACCCACTATAATTGACCCCACCCCCCTTAATGTGCAAATATTTAGCCCAAATTATATAAGTCCAATGCAATCTGTAACCCGTCACATGTCTTTGTGGCTATGAAACCGGTTTTTTCAAATCTTACATTCAGATCAAGAACTTTAGTGTGTTCTGAATAATTAACAAGTACCGACATACCATATAAAGTTATAAGCCGTACAATATGGTTATTAACCTCGAAGAAACTGCTCTATGTTTATTAAGAAAGGTAGTACCTCTGCGAACACAACAAGGTACTTTCCTCTTCAGACGACTAGTTCTTTCCATCTTGCATAGTATATCCTCAAACCCCAATCGACCAAAGTTTTTATACGAAGTAGGTTTTGATCTTGCCTCGTCATAACACGCTTGAGCATGGTTTTCAAATGACATCTTAGGAAGGTTATTCTACGGCCTTGATTCCCAACGTGGGGTGTGGGTCTCACCAGCGGGACATGGCCATGTTTTGGTGGGTCATAGGTAGGACGTGTGATCTTCGGCTGACAATACTTTAAAACCTTTGTTTTGAAAAAGAACATTTTTCAGGTGAATGACGTCACATTCAAATGCATTTAAAGAGCAAATAGTATTGCAATGACATAATACATTGTCATTATATATTCATGTCATTGTCATTATATGTCATTGTCATTATGACATTATAATGTCATTATATATTGTATTCAGACAATATTTTTCATTACTATAGTATGAAATATTCTTAGAGGACAACTCAAAAAAGATACCAAGTTAATGGCCTTTCAAACTGTCTTCGGCTAAATAACAAAATTTAAATGTCACGAGGGGGGCATCAGGATTTTAGTACTGCCTAGGTGGGGGATAGCCAAAAATCGTTAGGTTGACACTGCTGAAGAGACAAACGTCTTTTCAGAAAACGAGCTTCTGATGCTGTTTATACAAAATCCATCGAAGACAGGTTTCGGTGTTCGATTGCTGAGTGTATACAAAACCAATCCAGGCCTGCGTTGTTTTGAATGGAATAAACATTTAATGACATGAGGATCAACATTTTGGAATGAAGTGATTTCTGGATTAATTGGGCTGAAACTTTTTTACCATAGTGTAAGCATGACTCTTTCATTTGAACATATTTTTGTCAGCCGAAGAAGCTAATTTTTCAACTCTGATTCGGAAGAGAAACGAGCCAACTACTCACCTTTTCGAAGCTTTTTTTTTATTGGGTGACGTTAAATCGGGCGTCTTATTTGAACCGGATTTTTGCACTAAATATGTTTTGATCACGATTTTCAAAAATGAGTTTTGTTTTTGAATGACGCATAGGCACGTCACTCTGCATACAAATGCCTGTTCAGAAGACAGGCTTGTTATTTTGTATATACAAAATCCTCCAGCCTGCCTTGTTTTTAATAAAAATAAACATTTACTGACATTTATGAGGATCAAAACTTTGGACTGAAATATAACAGTTCGAGGAATGTATAGGAAATTTATAAACGCCACTCTTGGCAACCATTTCTAAGATCTCTCTCTTTGACTGAAAAGTGTTTGAAAGGACTTGCTTTAATCTTTCAGCAACGTTCAGTTTTTAGCGAAATTTCAAGATATTTTTGTTTAGACTCCATGAAAGAAGGATGGCAACCTCGGACAGACATATCTAGGATTGCAACAACTGTAATGCTAGCAATCAGTGATAGGTTCTTTAGCATATGGAACATTTCTGACAATAGTTTGGCAGTTTCATGGCAGTGTATAAACCTAACAGAAAAAATATGGTATATTCTCTGCTAGCTGCATAATCCTTATGTCTTATCATGGTTACTCTAGCCCATAGTAACCCAAAGTTAGAAAATGCGTTCTGGAAAAAAAAATTATCAAGTAAGGACGAATCTAGCGCAAATAATTCAACTGGCGATATGTATCCTACCTATGTTTTTAGGATTACAGAAAACTAGCGCTTTACTGAAAACACAAAAGAATATAGGAGTCTTGGTATGGTGAAAGTAAACCATTTAAGGACAATTTTAACAGTATAAAAGTAAAGAATTTTAGAAAACTGTCAAGTGAGGAAGAATCATCACTTGAAGGTGATTCAAAAATGGCAACTAGTATTTCGATTAATATTAATGGTAAAAGTTGACTGCGAAAACAGATTTAATTTAATTTTCAAAAAACAGAAAAATAGTGTCAGATCAAAAACAAAAACTGTACCATTGGAATCAACATCGTTGAAAACCCCTTAATTGGGGTGGTTATTTTTTGGGGAGAGGGGGGGTATAAAATTCTTTAAAAACGCATCAAAAACTTGTTTAAATGCATTTTGTTGTATTTTACGAGTTTTACAATAATTTTTTTTGGGTGTGGGGGGGGGGGGGAGGGGGTAAAACCAGGATATGGCCTTGTGGAAACATATAACATAACATAATATGGTATATTCTCTGCTAGCGGCAAAAATATGGTATATTCTCTCCTAGCTGCATAATTCTTATGTCTTCAAAATTCTTTAAAAACGCATCAAAAACTTGTTTAAATTCATTTTGTTGTATTTTTACGAGTTTTACAATTATTTTTTTGTTGGGGGGGGGGGGGAGGGGTGAAACCAGGATATGGCCTTGTGGAAACATATAACATAACATAACACTTAACACAAGAATAACCTAAAAAAAAATTTTATAACCTAATAGAACCTCGTTATAACCTAAAGAAATATGTTGTTTGTCTAGCAACAAATATAATTTTCTCAATTATTTGCTTAAAGTACAGTGGAAAATACTGTCTTCGCTCTCCCGGAGACAATTTCTTCGCGCGCAATTTGTTAGAAGATTTCTGCAGACACACCCCAACAGTGGCGGATTCAGGGGGAGGGCGAGGGTAAGCGGACCCCCCTAAAGTAGTCTAAAGTATTGTAATTTACTTAATTAACGCAAGTTTGCGCTAAATAAATTTGCTCCTAACGCAAGTTTATCGGATCAGCCTATTTTACCCCCCCCCCTCAAAAAAAATCCTGGATCCGCACCTGCACCCCAACCCTCCTTATGACTAATGTCTCTGGCTGGCTATGCCACTATTTGCAATATAAGGAGTGACGTCAAATCACGGAAAAAAGGGGCAAACATTCTTCAGAATCGAGGGAGGGGGCAATTTTATTATTTTTAAATTTTTCAATGTATATACCCAAAAATTTCAATGAAAACGCCGAAAAAGCGTTTTTCAAAATCTGGGGTGTGGGAAATACCAAAACCAACCCTTCCCAATTGATGTCGCTGAATATAAGGTAACAATTTCCTAGCTTCCTAATCTGTTTTTGCTACTGACAAATTTTGCCCTCAAGATATGTAGCAGAGAAACCCAATAGCTTTAAATAATATCTATGTTTCCTTGTTTTTAATTTGAAAACAACTGTAATTATTAAGTTTTATTTAGACAACTCAAAATCCAGACTAACATTTCTGAATTGAGCTAAAATACCCGACCGCTTCATAAATTATCATATAAATAATCATTTTTGACAATAATAGATTTCTAAGCTAGCTAAAACGGTTTTATGCATAGCAATTACCTCATATTAAATTTTCAAGTGTGACACATAAACTTAACTTCCAGTTTTTCTAATTGCTTAATACGATTCCACTTCCTTAGGGGGTTTAGAACACCGGGTGGTCAAAATGCAAAAATGTAAATTAGATTAGAGCATATCCGCCCTTTCATTTTCGTTTTTCAGATTTCCTTCATCTACGACTTAATCTTGGATTCTACCACGGTAATTTCATGCAATCTAGACCACCATTAATTACCCTTCCCTACTTTTTGTATATAAAGAAGAAAAAGGATTCTCAACCACCACCGAGACATTCTTCAATAGCCTGTCATTATAAATTATCTAAATATCTCTTATCAAGAAGGCGCCTTATTTGAATAAATTGGGAGCAAAGGCTCACTATCAAATCAGAGAATTTACCTAATTCGGGTAAAAAAGTTTCTTTTTTTCAACATTTACGTATAACTACAGTACGCTCAGCGCTGTTGAAAAGAAGCAATAGATAATCATTTCCAGCTTTTTTAACATTGCAGGGAACTTCCGCTTGCACCAATTTAGGGGGACGGGAAACGGAACGAATTCGAAAAAAGGCACAAAGAAGGGGTACTTATAAGGACAAAATTAGAAATTATGGGTGGAATTTAAAATTTTTTGATTCTCTTTTAAGGGGTGCATTCCTGAAGGTTCTTAACTGAACTAAGAACTTGTGTACATGGCCAACTGTAAATATTTCTAGGGTTGTCAAGCCTGCAAGATATTTCTCGAGGGGTTGGGCCAATGTCTTAAATAATATATCTTGTGAGAGTGTCAAATGTTTCGAATCTTGTGAGATGTAACCCTTGTGCTGGTCTTCATTGACTGGAGGGGGTGGCTGAATCCTGCCTTTATTTTATTTACAGAGAATGATAAACGTATGAAATCACTAATTGACATTTCATTAAGAAGAAAAAGTTATGATAAAGTGCTTATTAATTATACAGCCTTCAACAAAAATACGAAAAATTATCTTCTTGTCAATTTCAAGGAACAACTAGGAGGATATTTTTTTGTATTTCCCCGCGCTGGAGTCATTCCCATTTCACCAGGCCCTTAGGAAGCAAAAGAACAGCCACATTGGCTTTTTGTCACCCCTCCACTTTCTTTTACGGCTATTGTCGGAGTTAAAGTCAGCAGATCAGGTCTTCACCCTTCATCAACAGCATCAGGCACTCATCACCTCCATCCGCTCACGTCACTCACTACTTTCACCAGCTTGGGCCTTCAGCCCTCAGAAGACGCGATCATGACGTCCATCCGAGTCCATTTTTCTCCTGCTATTATTTTTTAGTGATTTTTTTTTAGGGATTTCCATAATCAGTGTCCTTCTCATTATTCCAAAATTATTCAAAAAGTGTTTCATGTTTCTAGCTTTATCAGACTATTTATTTTAAGAGTAGCCAAAAACAAAACAAACTGCAGGATTACTTCATACAAGAACCGAAGACCCTAGCCCCTGATATTATCGAGCGCAGGGGCTATTTTGACCTGCGAAGGTCCGAACTGTCGAACGTAGCCAGCAAGTTGAGGGCAGTGACGCCAATTGGAGGAGGAGGGGCACATTATTCCAAAAATTATTTTGCCTTTAATAGATTTTAAAAAACACATTTTTTTGGTATTTTCATTGAAAATGTTTTTTGGTATTTTCATTGAAAATGTTTTTTGGTATTTTCCTAAAAAAAACTGAGACACCAATAAAAATTGCCCCCCCCCCTCCGAAGATTTTGAAAACCAAAGTTTACCCTCCCCCTAATTTCCATTGATTGACGCCATTAGTTAAGGGAGTTGACAAAAAGCCAAGCTATAGTGTCGACAATTCTGGTTCTTTTGCTAGTAGATATCAAAAGCTGGTCGTTAGGTTTCAAAAACCTTGATTGACGTTACAAACGTTATCTTACTTTGCTCAACCCTTGTCAATAGAAACCGAAACTAAAAAAGACCCTGCCGAAACAAATCAAAATCTTGATTAATGCATCAACGGAGGCTATTATTTATACCAATCCTAAATATGCAAATTCGGTAACTTTAAATTTTAGAAAAAGACGTTAAATATTTCCAAAAAAATGTTACGAGCTTGGTGAAAATTACACGTGTCATGCAACATGTATGAGAGCCTTTAATTTACAAAATTCGAAATTTTGAATTTTTTTCGAGAAGGAAGGGCCTTTTTCTTCCAGATGTGGTTGCATCGAACCAGTAGTCGCCGAGTATCGGAAGAGGACTCACTCGATCAGAACTTAAAGGTCTGGTATCTATTTTTGTAATTAAGTCATTATAAAAAAAATTATCCTTACAGATATAAAGAGGAAAGTTGCAACATAAAACTAGATTAAAATTAATCCATCAACTGAATCTAGTCTTCTAAGCAATCGCAGGGTATAGGAAGAGGACCCGTTTGAATGGAGATTAAGTCAATATAAAAAAAAAAATCATCCTTACAGAAGTACAGAGCAGTTGGAACATAGAACTTGATTAAAATTAATGCTTCAGTGAAGACTAGTGTTCTAGTAGTCGCAGAGTATCGGAAGATGACTCATTTGAACGAAATTAAAAACTCTGGTACCTTCTTTTGTAATTAAGTCATTATGAAGAAGTAAAGTTATCCTTACATCCTTAAAGATGTAAAGAGCAAAGTTGAAACATAAAACTTGATTAAAAATAATGCGTTAACATAGTCTAGTACTTATGCTGATCTGAAATATGCAAAATCAGTAGCTTTGAGTTTGCTGTTCACAAGTATTTTTTTTTTAACTTCAGAAAGTATGTTAAAAATTTCCAAAAAGGGGTATGACCTGGATAAAAATTATACAACTTGCCTGAGAACCCTAAATTTATAGTCTACAAAAGACCAAATTTTGATTTTTTCCCGAGAAGACTGGATTTTTTTTTTCTTCAAGACGTGATCACATCGAACTAGCAATCGGAATAAGGCTCATTTGAACGGAATTTAATGTTCTGTTGCCTTTTTTCATTGAGTTACTACACAAATAGTTATCCGCACGGATGCGAAGTTGAAATCTAGAACGAAGAAAAAGTATTGCTTCACAGATTATGTTAAATATTTCTACTAAATGCTAGGGGGTTTGACCCCCCCCCCCAAAAAAAATGTCTGTCCAAACCATAATAACGGAACAAAAATGAATATAAACAAGTGTTTGATGCGTTTTTTTGTAAACCCTCCCCCCCAAAAAAGTTCTTGTAAATCCCCCTCCCCGAATAAAAATCTTTAGCACTGTTATTATTTTTGTAGAGATGCAATATTTCATTGCTGCTGCGACTTTGCAAAGCACTAAAGTCTTCACTGACTCAAATCAGCCAGCTACAAACTTTTGTTAGGAATTCTAGAGGAAAGATGTCGTCAATTAGGACGCACTGTTAGAGTTATATCCGGAAATACAAATTTAATCAAGGTAGGGATCATAGTCTTTTGTTTTAATTTGCAATCTGTATAAAAGAATTGTGGCGGTCAACAGCTACGAATTATACCTTCTATAATTACAAACGAATACTAAGTATTTGCCTTTTTTAATGATGAACTTAATTATGACTTAGAAGAAAGCTGTCATAGTTAAAAAAGATAAGCAATTAAATTGGGAGTGAATTTGTAATTTGTATATATTTTCTTAAGAGACCACCCTTTCTTTTGAGGGTCACAAGCTCTTTGCTTCAGGGGTTCTCGACTTTTAATAGCTAATAAATCCATAATTGTTACCTCCCATGCTAAGCAGTCGTATACGTTGAAGAGAATATATATATATATATATATATATATATATATATATATATATATATATATATATATATATATATATATATATATATATATATATATGGTTATATATATGATTATGGGTTGGGCCATTTCCTCCTCCGGTGTTAGCAGATTTCTCATTTAAGGGGATAAATTATCGAAGAAGGGGAAGATAGGCTGCTTCGTGGGTTAATGAGATATAGGTCTCCCCGTTGTATTGTGGCAGTAGGAAATTTTGTATTGAAGGGAAGGATGTCAAATGGAGCGTAATTTTTCTTTAGTATTTGTCTCTTTTGTATATGGCTTTGAAAGGCTCTTAAATACAGATTCTATATATATATATATATATATATATATATATATATATATATATGTAAGGAAAGTTGTAAGGAAAATGAAGGAAGGTCCAGAGGCCAGATATAGTTGCTTGAGATGTGGGGAGAATGATTATGGTTTGGGCCATTTCCTCCTCCGGTGTTAGCAGATTTCTCATTTAAGGGGATAAATTATCGAAGAAGGGGAAGATAGGCTGCTTCGTGGGTTAATGAGGTATAGGTCTCCCCGTTGTATTGTGGCAGTAGGAAATTTTGTATTGAAGGGAAGGATGTCAAATGGAGCGTAATTTTTCTTTAGTATTTGTCTCTTTTGTATATGGCTTTGAAAGGCTCTTAAATACAGATTCTATATATATATATATATATATATATATATATATATATATATATATATATATATATATATATATATATATATATATATATATATATATATATATATATATATATATATATATATATATATATATATATATATATATATATATATTAAAAAAAAACATTTTCCACAAAATAAGTTTTTCAAAGAAAAGTAAAGAACTCCATTAAACCAAAAATGAGCAAAAATAAAATCAAATAATCTACCAAGCGTGAAACTACCACAAATCACCATCGATAAATAAATAAAAATAAATAACCGAGTCACAGAAATTAACATGAGTAGGGCTCAAAATCCCTATGCCTTCCCAAGGCCAGAACATAATTTGCACTTTACTGAAAAAATATAAATGTTTTTACCTTTATAACTTTAATAAATCAAATAAGATTAATATTTTGACTAATAAATATCAGTATATTAATATTAAACTGGTAATGCACATTGATTTGTATTTTTTCAGTAAAGTGCAAATTATGTACTGGCCTTGGGAAGGCATAGGGATTTTGAGCCCTACTCATGTTAATATCTGCTCGTTTTGAATTTGCCTCTGTTATTTATTGTAATTTCTTTTCGTTTTGGGTTTCATTTTTTTTATCGATGCTGATTTGTGGTAGTTTTACGCTTGGTAGATTATTCGACTTTATTTTTGCTTATTTTTAGTTTAGTGGAGTTCTTTGCTTTTCTTTGAAAAACTTATTTTATGGAAAAAGTTTTTTAATTAATTTCTGTTCGTTTTAAATTGACATAGTCTTTTCAGGGAAAAAGAAAAAAATAATTTAAATCTTTTCGTTTTTTAAGACTTTATAGTTTGGCCTGCTATTTGTATGCTGTAGAACTTTTTTTTAGCAATTTTTAAAAACATACACCCTTTTAAAAATCTGGACACAATTAGTAGTGTTTGATATAGTTTCATACCTCCTCTAGTTGACCTCAAATGGAAAACTTGATACCATTCGCAAAAAAATCTGTTTACTTTCTTTGATAGCTTGGATACAGTTACGCTATTTTGATTTGGTTAAATTTTAAGAGCAGAAATAGCCCCGAAAGTTAGAATATAATACCCTCAGTCGTTTTTGGGATACTGATGAGATACCTTATTGGGAATTAGCATTAACACAGTGCATTTTGATTCCATCTTAAGGCAACATTTAGTTTTTAAACATATTGAGCAAATTGGAGGGCATAGGAGGGGGAATAGTTGCCCTCGTTTTGACTATTAAAAAGGCCATTAACCCTTTATATTTTCAGTCGAATGAGCCCTTTTCAAAGTTGCTACGACAACTCCTTCGATATAAAGTGCCCTGGTCTAAAAAAAAAAAAAAAAAGCACATTGTACCCAGATCGATCTTTACTATAAAAATGTCAAGCCTTCCAATCAATTTCGACTATTAAAAAGGGCACGAGCTCTTTCAATTTCCAATCGAATGAGCCCTATTTGAAGTTTCTACAACAATGCTTTCTATAAAAACCTTATATGCCACCGGGGCATAACTTACAACCCTTTCCCTGAGGGCTGTGGGGGGGGGGGGGGTTGTCATCCTCAGAGACCTAATTTCCAAAATTTTCAACTAAGTAGAACAAAATGGCTATCTCAAAAATTTTGTTGGATATGCTTGAAGGATTTGTAGGTGTGAGAGTCGTGTCAGTTGCCTCCAATCACTTTCGACAATTTAAAACTGCAATAGCCCTTTGAATTTCCAATGGAATGAGCCCTTTTTGAAGTTTCTTGTAAAATATGCCTTAAAGGCTGTGGGAGGGGGGTTGTCATCCTCAAAGACCTAATTTCCAAAACTTTCGACTACGTTGAACAAAAATGCTGTCTAAAAATTTTCATTGAATGTGTTTGATGAAAAGGTGGGCGTGAGAGGGGTTAGTTGCCCTCCAATCACTCTCGACTATTAAAAACGGCACTAGGCCTTTGAATTTCCAATCGAATACAGTCTTTTTCAAGTTTCTACGACAAAGCTTTCAATAAAAACCTTATATGCCCCCAGGGCATAACTTGTTACCCTTGCCCTGGGGGCTCTGAGGGGATTATCATCTTGAAAGACCTAATTTACAGAACTTTCAACTACGTTGAACCTAATGGCTATTTCAAAATTTTGATGAGATGAGCTTGGAAAAATGGTGGGCGTGAGAGGGGGGTTAGTTGCCCTCCAATCACCTTCGACTATTACAAAGGGCACTAGCCCTTTCAACTTCCAATTGAACGAGTCCTTTTTGAAGTTTCTACGAAAACACTTTCTTTGAAAACCTTATTTGCCCCCCGGGCATAACTTATAGCCCTTGCCCTGAGGGCTGGGAGAGGGGGTTGTCATTCTCAAAGACCTAATTTCCAGAACTTTCAACTATGTTGAACAAAATGGCATCCTAAAAATTTTATTGGATGTGTTTGGGGGAAAGATGGGCGTGAGACGGGGGTTAGTTGCCCTCCAATCAGTTATGACTGTTAAAAAGGGCACCAGCCCATGGAATTTCCAATCGTTTGAGCCTTTTTTGAAGTTTTTATGACAAAGCTTTCTATAAAAACCTTATATGCCCCAAAGGCATAACTTAAAACCCTGGCCCTGAGGGCTCTGGGGGGAGTATCCTCTTCAAAAACATAATTCCTATTAGAAAATCAACTACGCTGAACAAAATGGTTATCTCAAAATTTTGATTGGATGTGTTTTGGGAAATGGTGGGCGTGGAAGGGGTGTTAGCTGTCTTTATCAGCTAACACCCATTATCAGGTTACGTTAGCTTAGTTTCACGCAAATTTTGTTTCTAGCAAATTTTCGTTATTTTCGTTTCTTGAAAAAAAAAGTAGTAGATCTCCTCTTCCGAGCTAAACCCTACAATGACAGAATTTCTACTCCATTAAATTTAGTAAATATTTTGGAAGGGGGCTTGGGCCTGCTGGATACGAAACTACCTGTTTTCATGGGAAAGAAAAAAAACTCCATCATAACCAAGATCACTGGAAAAAAATGAATATGAATTGACAGTTTAATATACATATACAGACGTTTATTCTTTATAGTCTAAACAATTTTTGATTTTTTAAAGTTAAGAAAAGTGAAAACATTTAAAATGTGTTTTGTTTTCATTAAATTACTAATTATATTCTGGTGTTCAGCGGTCATGGGGGTGTCAACCCTACTCAAGTTAGTTTCTGCTGTTTTGAGTTTGACCCCGCTAGTTATTGTGATTTCTGTTCGTCACTTTAATTTTCGTCACTTTAACATTTTACTTTAATTCTGCTCATTTTTGGTTTAATGGAGTTCTTAACTTTTCTTTGAAAAACTTTTTTTCTAGAATTTTTTTTTTTAAATTGATTTCTTTAAGTTTTTATTGACATAGTCTTTTCATAGAAAAAGAGAATAATATTTTAAATCTGTTCATTTTTTTTTGTAAGAATCTATAGTTTGGCTTTAATCCATAATCTTTCAGCAAATTTTAACAAAATACACACTTTTGAAAATCTGGTCACAAATAGTGATATTTAATTTAGTTTAAGACCTTGTCAAATTTACCGGAAAAACAAAATTTAGTATACTTGCCAAAAATTCGTATCTGTGCTGTTTGACAAACTGGATACTCTTACACTCTTTTGATTTAGTTAAATTATAATAGCAGAAGTAAAAATAATAGTAGTAGCTCTGAAAGTTTCAACTTAATACCCTCACTTGTTCTTGGGATATTGCTGAGATGTCTTATTGGCAACCAGCATACATACAATGCCTTTTGATTTAGTTTGAAAGCAACGTTTAGTTTTAAAGCATAATGGGCTGATTGCATAATTGTGGGGGGTTGACACGCCCAATATCCACAGACACATAGTTACTGGACCGTTCAACTATGCTGAACAAAATCGCTATCTCAAAATATTGATTCGATGTGTTAGAAAAATGAATGGCCTTGGGAGGAGGGCTGCTTGCCCTTCAATAAGTTTTGATTCTTAAAAAGGACACTATAACTTTTAGTTTTCAATTGAATTTGCTCCTATGAGCTACTCATAGTGCTCCTATTTAGGTAGCGCTCCTATGAGCGCTACCTATGGTATTGCTTATATGCCCTTTTGAAAGCCTGTATGCACATAGTCTTTTCGTTTAATTGGAACCCCCCCCGTAAATGTTCCCTAAAAGTTTCACCTTAATACCATTAGCGTCATTAGTTACAGAAATCGTAGTAGTAATATTAATAGTACACACATAGCGCCTTCTGACTAGTTCAGAACCCGCTACAACATACCCTGAATAGTCCAAATTAATACTGTAAGACGTTCCGGACATATTTCTGCGTCATCCTTTTGATATTCTATATGCTCATAGTTCGTTTTGATTTACTTCAATATCCGCGTAAATATTCCTTGAAAGCTTACCCTTAGCTTGCGTAGTCGTAATAGTTGTAGTAGCAGTAGTAGCACTACTAGCAGTATGCACATAGCACCTTTGGTGTCTTCAACATCCACCTCAACGCATGCTGAAAGTTTCAACTTAATACCATCAGCTATTCCTGAAGCATTGCTGATACGTCCTCTTGACTACCTCTATGCGCATAGTGTGTTTCGATTCAGCTCAAAACAGTTTCATTGTTCCTCTAAATTTTTGCCTTAACACCCTTAGCTTTAGTAGCAACAGTAGTAGTACCAGTAGTCAAAGTAGCAGCAGTAGTAGTAGTAGCAGTAAAAGTATTAATACCAGCCTAAGCTTTAGCTCAAAATTTCGAGTCAGCTCAAAACACTTTCATTGATCCTCCAAATTTTTGCCTTAATACCCTTAGCTTTAGTAGCAGTAGTAGTAGTGCCAGTATTCAAATTAGCAGCAGTAGTAGTAGTAGTAGCAGTAAAAGTATTAATACCAGCCTTACTTTAGTAGCAGTAGTAGAAGTAGTAGTAGCATTACTAGTAGTAGGAGTACTAGTAGCAGCAGTAGCATTAAGATTTAAATATTGTTTTTTTGGTTAGTTCAACATACCTCACAACAAGTTCTGTAATTTTCAATTTCACACACCAAAGTGTTCCTAAGTTATTGCTGATACATCGTTTTGACAACCTGCATACAGACGGCGTGTTGCGATTAAGTTCAGCTTACCATATTCCCTGAAAATTTCAACTTCATACCTTTAGGCATAGTTTTAATAGTAGTCACAGTAGTAGTATCAGTAATTTGAGTAGTAGTATAAGTACTAGTAGTCGTAGTAGTAGCAATAGTAGTTGTAGTATTAGTAATAGTAAATGTAGCTGTGGTAGTAGTTTTAGTAATAGCGTACACATATTGTCTTTTGGTCTATTGATCTTCTCTGAAAGTTCCAACTTAAAACTTAAATCCATTCTTGAGATAAGCTTTTTTGACAATCTGCATGCACGTAGTGTCTTTTGATTTTCACGGATGATCACGGATGCATTTTTATTTATTTTTCTTTTTTTTGTTTTTTTTTCCCAGTGGTGATTTTATCCACCCAGTGGACCTAGAATATCGGGAGAGGGCTCATGCGGACGCAAATTATTAGCTCTATTGCCCTTTTTAAGTGACCAGAAAATTGGAGGGTAACTAGGCCCCTTCCCACGGCCCTTTTTATGTCAAAATTGTCCGATCAAAATTTTCAGATAGCCAATTTGTTCAGCATAGTTGAAAGGCTGAATAAATATACCTTTGGAGATTCACGACACCCCAAACACCCTCGGGAAAGGTCTTTAAGTTACAAAAATGTACCCATTGTTTACGTGTAGTGGGAAGTATGCATACATTTTTCGGGTGAGGGAGGCAAATTATCTACAGGTGGGATTTTCCACGGGGACAATTTTTCGTGGGGAGAGAAGTTTTCAGGGGGTGAATTTTTCAGGGGAAATTTTACCATGGGGAAATATGCCAGAATTTCTATACGAGATTCTTCTTATGTCTTGCTTTCTCTTTGTCGATTCAATATTACGCGTGGAGATGTTAAGGGTACGTGCCCGGGGTAAATTTTCCCCAGGATTGAATTGTCTAGAGCAGTGGTTCTCAAACTTATTTAGACACTGCACCCCTGTTTACCCACAACAAATTTTAGGTACCCCTTCTCAGTTACCGATAGGCCTACTAAGCAAACTATAGCTAAAATAAATAAAATTACCAGTTTTAGAGTTATAGGGCTGTTTTATTTTCTGGTTGGCCAGCCATGTACCCCTAAAATTTTTCGTACCCCCAAGGGGTACGCGTTCCACAATTTGAAAACCAGTTGTCCAGAGAATAAATTGGTCTGGAGGAGGGATTTTTCCGTGGAGGTTTTGCTAGATTTCCTAGCATTACTTAAAAAACGATCAGAAACTAAATAAAAAAGCAAGTTTTTTTTAACTGAAAGTAAGGAGCTACATTAAAACTTAAAACGAAAAGAAATTTTTACGTATATGAGGGGGGTCGCTCCTCCCCAGCACCTCCCTATTTACGCGAAAGTTTGAATTTTGTCCCAATTCTTTAAGAATGACTTCTGAAACACTATGTTCTTTTATTAAGAATAATAAGAAGCCTTTTCTAAAAATACTAAAAAAAATTAGCGTAAAGAACGAGGTGTTGAGGAGGAGCAAACTCCCTCATATAAGTGATAGTTTCTGTTCGTTTTAAGTTTTAATGTTGCTCCTTACTAGTTAAAAAACCTGTTTGCTTTTTTAATAGTAGGAGAACAAATCTAGATATGTGCACCGTGAAGAAGAAGTAGTTGGAATAGTAGATGCTGCATAATAGTATAGTAATAACAGTAGTAACAGCAGCATTAATAGCAGTAGTAACATGCACACATTGCCTTTTGGTCAGTTAAAAATCCCCCTCATGATGCTCAAAAATTTTCATCTTGATACGGTAAGCCTTTCCTAAAATATTAATGATCTTCCTGGAAATGGGAACTTCCTGGGAGAGCATAAAGAGGGAGACTTTGAATAGATTGGGATGGAGGAGAAGCGTGCGTAGCTGCGTTAGCCTCAAGCAGCTTGGTGCTGCTCCGAGTTGTTAGTAGTAGTAATAGTACTTCCTTTACTTGAATTAAATAAAAAAAAACAAGTTTTTTAAACTGGAAGTAAGGAACGACATTAAAACTTAAAACGAACAGAAATTATTCCGTATATGAAAGGGACTGTCCCCTCCTCAACGCCTCGCTCTTTACGCTAAAGTTTTTTATTGTTTTAAAAAAAAAGTTCTGAAACAGAGTCAAACTTTAGCGTAAACAGCGAGGCCTTGAAGAGGGAACAGTCCCTTTCATATACGGACTAATTTCTGTTCGTTTTAAGTTTTAATGTCGCTCCTTACTTTCAGTTTTAAAAACTTGTTTTTTTTATTTAATTCTTGAACGTTTTTAAATAAATTCAGGTTTTGATCTTGGCTCACCGTACATGAATAATTAAAACAAAATTTTCATATTAATTTGCTTTTATTTAGTTAAATGGCTTTCTCGAAACTTGTTTAATTTTATTTACGAACGTTTTTATTAGTAATAAATATACGTAACTTACGAATTAAATTACGTAACGAACTTCTATATTCATATATTTTTAATACGTTTATTAGGGGGTTCACCCCTAGTCAATACCTCGCTCTTCAAGTGAAAGTTTAAATTTTGTTCCAGTTCTTTAAAAATGACCGCTTAATCACAAAGGCCGTCAATTAGAATAAATAGTTCTTATGAAAGTACTAAAAAATCTTTGGCTTAAAGAGTGAGGCATTGACTACGGGGTGAACCCAATTATACATGTAATATTTTCTGTTCGTTTAAAGTTTCGACGTTGCTGCTGTTGCAGTTGAAATACTTGTTTTTTACATTAAATTTCTGATCTTTTTTTAAATAATGCTTGGAAGTCCGGCGTCCCTTTCATAGCAATGTCCCTTCCCCCATGAAAACTTTCTTCATGGAAAGATCCTCCCACATAAGCCCCGACCCCCCCCCCCCCACTAACAGGAAAAAATCTCCCCTGAAAACGTCTGTATACTTCCAAATAACCAATCTATATGTTAACATTGGGTAAAGTTCATAACTTTCAGCCCTCCCCCCGGGAACTTGGGGGGATCAAGTCATCATAAAAGACATACTTATAATATTTTCGAACATGCTGAACAAAATGGCTATCTCAAAATTTTGATCAGGTGACTTTTGGAAAACAATGAGCGTGGGAGGGGCCTAGTTGCCCTCCATTTTTTTAGTCACTTAAAAAGGGCACTAGAACTTTCAATTTCCATTCCAATGAGCGCTCCCTCGATATTCTAGGACAACTGGGTCGATACGATCACCCCTGGGGGAAAAAAACAAACAAATAAACACGCACCCGTGATCTTTCTTCTGGCAAAAAATGCAAAATTCCACATTTTTGTAGATGGGAGCTAGAAACTTCTACAGTAGGGTTCCTGATACGCGGAATATGATGGTGTGATTTTCATTAAGGTGCTATAATCTTTAGGGGGTATTTCCCCCTTTCTTCGAAAATCAGCCAAGTTTTCTCAGGTGCCTAACTTTGATGGGAAAGACGAAACTTGATAAAATTTATATATTTAAAATCAACATTAAAATCTGATTCTTTTGATGTATCGATTTGTATCAAAATACTGTTTTCTAGAGCTTCGGTTACCATTGAGCCGGGTCGCTCCTTACTTACAGTTCGTTACCACGAACTGTTTTATCATATACTATATGTAAACAATTGCCTAACTTACAGCTATGTGTAAATTACCTAACTTACAGCCCTTGCCCTGAGGTCTGTGGGGGGAGGGGTGGTTTCCATCCCCAAAGATATAGTTACTAAGCTTTTCAGCTATGTTGAACAAAATACCTGTCTCACTTACAGCTATGTGTAAATTACCTAACTTACAGCCCTTGCCCTGAGGTCTGTGGGGGGAGGGGTGGTTTCCATCCCCAAAGATATAGTTACTAAGCTTTTCAGCTATGTTGAACAAAATACCTGTCTCAAAATTTTGATTGTATATGTTTTGGGAAATGGTAGGTGGGGGGGGCTGGTTGCAATCCAATAACCTTCGATTCTTAAAAAGGGCACCATAACTTTCAATTTCAATAAATACCTTACGTACCCCGGGAAGAACTTATAACCCTTGCCCCCTGGCTCAGGGGTAATGTCAACCCTCGAGGCATTGTTATATGATCTTTGGACTATTTTGAACAAAATAGCTATCTCAAAACAAAAATTGACTCTCAAAAAGGGCATTAGAACTGCTAATTTCTAATCAAATGAGCGCCCTTCCAAAGATAATTACGACCATCCATTCCATAAGTACCTCATATACCCCGGGGTGTAAATTCAAACCCTTGCCCCCAGGTTCTGTGGGGTTGTTTCAACCCCAAAGGCATTGTTGTATAATTTATAACAAAATGTCTATCCCACAATGTCGTTCGGATGCATTTGGGGAAAAGAGGACGTGGGGCTACCTGCCCTTCAATCACTTTTTACCCTTAAAAGGGAGCTAGAACTTTCAATTTCAAATCAAATGACTCTCCTCCAAAGTTTTTACAATCCTCTGTTTCTTAAAAATCTTATATGCCCCAGGGACAAAACTTACAGCCCTTGCCCTTAGGATCTCGGGGGTTGAGTCAACCCCAGAGACATTGCTATATGACCTTTGGACTGTTTTGAACAAAATAGCTATATCATAATTTTTTGATCTAATACATTTGGAGAAAAGAGGGGGGGAGGGCATTTGACCTCCGATCGGTTTTTACTCGTAAAAAGGGCACTAGAACTTCTGATCTCGAATCGAATGAGCCCCCTGCAAAGCTACACGTACGACCACCCCTTCCATTAAACCGTATATGTTAATAATGGGCAACCAGTATAACTTATAGCCCTTGCCCTGGGGGCTGTGTGTAGGGGGGGGAGGGGTTACATCCCAAAATACATAATTAATGAACCTTTCAACTACGCTGAAAAAAATATCTATCCTTAAAATTTTGATTGGATGTGTTTTGAAAAATGATGGGAGTGGAGGTGGGGGGGGGGGGTTTGGTTGCCCTCCGATCACCTTTGACTCTGAAAACGGACACAAGAACTTTCAATTTCAATAAATATTTTATATGGCCCTGAGGAATAACTTACAACCTTTGCTCCCGTGCTCGGGGGGGGGGTAGTGTAAACCCTGGAGGCATTGTTATATGATATTTGGACTATTTTGAAGCAAACGGCTGTCTCAAGTTTTTTTTACTCTTAAAGATGGCACCAAAACTTCCAATTTCCAATCAAATGAGCCGTCTCCAATGTTAGTACGACAACCCATTACGCAGAAACCTTATATGTCCCTGGGGCATAACTTAAAATCCTTGCCCCTAGGCTCTATGGGGCTGTGTCAACCCCAAAGATATTATTGTATGATCTTTGGACTATTTTAAACAAAATGGCTATCTCACAGTTTTGATATCATGTATTTGGTGAAAAGAGGGCGTGGGGGGGGGCTAGTTCCCCTTTGATCAATTTTACTCTTAAAAGGAAAATAGAACTTTCAATTTCCAATCAAATGATCCTCCTCCAAAGTTTATACGATCACTACTTCCATAGAAACCTTATATGCCCCGGGGCATTACTTACAAGCCTTGCCTCAAGGCTCTGGGGGGTCGTGTCAATCCCGAAGGCCTTTTTATATGATCTTTAGACTATTCTGAAAAAAAATATATCTTAAATTTCAGTCGGATGTATTTGGGGAAAAGGGGACGTAGGGGGGGGGGAGGGGGGCTAGTGGATCTCCGATCATCTTTGACTCTTAAAAAGGGCACTAGAACTTCTCATTTTCAATTGAATTAGCCTCCTCCGAAGCTTATATGACCAATTCTTCCATAAAAACTATGCATGTAAATAATGAACAACTATTAGAACTTATATCCCTTGCCTTGATGGCTGTTGGGGGGTTGACATCCCCAAGGACATAATTACTAGACCTTTCAACTATGCTGAATAAAATGGCTATCCCAAATTTGGATAGGATGTGTTTGGGGACACGAAGGGCATGAGGGGGGCTGGTTGCGCACCAATCACTTTTAACTCTTAAAAAGGGCGTTTGAGCTTCCAGTTTTCAATCTAATGAGCTTCTTTTGAAGTTTCTACGACAACTCCTTCTATAGAAAGTGCCTTTGTCAGAAAAAAATAATACATTGTGCCCTCTTCGCTCTTTACTTTCATAGGGAGCGCTATTGCGCTCCCTATGATTCGCAGTAGGAATCTCAGTGCTATGTTAAATTTTATTAATTCCCCTGCTATTAAATATTTATTTTAACTTTTGTGTATATCAGGTACATATGCTGGGATTTATTTTAGAGGGCTCACATTTGGAAAGGGTGTGGGTAAGTCGAAAAAAACTGACTAATTACGTTAAAAATTAAGCAAATCATGGGAAATCGTGGTGTATTTCTTATATTTAGGGTGGAGATAATGACCCCTTGCGTGCATCCTTGATCGGACACAAAACGCAGGAAGCACTTTGAGGAGGTGACATTTATTGAAAAAACTTTGACGAAAATAATCACTGGGCAAATTATATGAAAAATAAAACAAATGATAAGAAAAAAACAAAATCAAGAAATTTTGAGTGGAGCGGAGGAAAGGGGTGGACCCCTTTTAGAGTAGAACTAAAAAAGACATTTTTTCTGAAGTAAGAATGCAATTCTTGATCTCGATTTAGGTGCAGTCTACACAAATATGTCATGTAAAAACACTAAATAGCCTATAAGAACCTCCCATGTGTCAGCCCAGGCCCCATGGCAACCGAGCTCCTGCAAAACAAAAAGTACTGGAAAAGACCATGACTAACCTGTTAAAAGAACTCGCTTGAGGGACTTTCGCTGTGTAGTGCAATTCCACTTTCGGTGTCTGAATTGATACTGACATTCTTTCGTGGCTAATTGTGATCCTTTATTTATTTCTTCTAATATTTTGTGTTCCTTTCTACAAATTTTCCAAAGTTTTCCTTTTGACTGGCGTGCTTTTCTGCAGGTCCTTTTGATATCCAAAAAGTGCAGAGATGCATTGGTATTGTCTGGAGTCCTAAAGACATATTTACTATTATTCTGAAATAGTAAATGTATTCTATGACGTAAATCCATAAAAGTTACTGAATAGTTCAGAAGCCAAACATATTATTTTTAATACTTATAATTATTTACACGTGAACGGAAACCTTTTTCTTTTATTAGTAATCCTTGAATACTATCGCCCAAAAATTAGTCCTAAAGACAGATCTCACAGAAAACCTTCCCCTCCCCCCAAAACTGATCTATAAAATCATCAGGATCCTAGCCTGTGAAACTACAAAATTTATCTAGCAAAAAAGGCTAAGAAAAAATCTAGCCTAAGTTTTAAGAAGATGAAGAGTAAAACAGACCAAAAAAAATCAGCAAAATTGCAAATCCTAACCCAAGGTTAAACTCAAGGGCACTTAAAAAACAGCCTATATTATAAAAAAAAAATATGAGTGGGAACAAAAAGGATCTGAAAGTATAAGCCAACGAAATATTTGGTAAAATAGAATCAATATCAGACTCATATTAACTTTTTTTTAAGTTTTCTGCAATGCATTCTTATGATACGGATTATCGATTAATCGACCTGGTGATCGATTCAGTCAATACTCCACTTTCAGCTGAATCTTTACCTTTTATTAAATAAAAAAAACAAGTTTTTTTAACTGAAAGTAAGGAACGACGTTAAAACTTAAAACGAACAGAAATTAGTCCGTATATGAAGGGGGCTGTCCCCTCCTCAATGCCTCTCTCTTTACGCTAAATTTTTCTTATTGTTTAAAAAAATAGAGTTATGAGAAAGTCAAACTTTAGCGTAAAGAGAGAGGCGTTGAGGAGGGGACAGCCCCCTTCATATACGAAATCATTTCTGTTCGTTTTAAGTTTTAACGTCGTTCCTTACTTTCAGTTAAAAAAACTTGTTTTTTTTATTTAATTTTTGAACGTTTTTGAATTAATGCAGGTTTTAATTTTGGCTCACCGCACATGAATAATTAAAACAAAATTTGCATATTATATTTGGTTAAATGGCTTTCTCGAAACTTGTTTAATTTTATTTACGAACGTTTTTATTAGTAATAAATATACGTAACTTAGAATTAAGTTACGTAACGAACTTCTATATTCATAAATTTTTAACACGTATATTAGGGGGTTCGCCCCCTAGTCAATACCTTTAGTCTTTAAACTATAGTTCGAAATTTTTTTCCAGTTCTTTAAAAATGACCTCTTAATCACAATCAGTTGATCAGTTGAAAAACTTGTTTTTTTTTATTTAATTCCTGATCTTTTTCTTTAATAATGCTGGGAAATCCGGCGCCCCCTTCATAGCAATGTCCCTTCCCCCATGAAAACTTCCTTCATGGAAAGATCCTTCCATATAGCCCCCGACCCGCTCCTTCCCCCACCAACCAGAAAAAATAACCACAGAAAAAGACTGTATAATTAACAATAAAAAAAAATATAATTTAAAATATATTAAATCTAATAAAAATAATACCACACCCAGGGGACTTTGGGGGATCAAGTCATCCTAAAAGACATTTTTATCATATTTTCGACCATGCTGAACAATGCCTATCTAAAAATTTTGATAAGATGACTTTGGGAAATAAATGTGTGTGAGAGGGGGCATAGTTGTCCTTCATTTTGTTTGGTCACGTAAAAAGAACACTAGAACTTTCAGTTTCCGTTCGAATGAACCCTATCATGATATTTTAGGACAATTTGGTTGTTACGATCACCCCTGGAAAAAAAACAAACAAAAAACAAATAAACACGCACCCGTGATCTTTCTTCTGGGAAAAAATGGAAAATTCTACATTTTTGTAGATAGGAGCTTGAAACCTCCACAGTAGGGCTCTCTAATACGCGGAATAAGATGGTGTGAATTTTATTAAGGTTCTATAGCTTTTAGGGGGTCTTTTCCCCTTTTTTCGAAAATCAGTCTAATTTTCTAAAGCGCGTAACTTTTGATGTTTAAACTTAATCTTAATTAAAATTATATATTTGATATTAGAATTAAAATCTGATTCTTTTGATGTATCTATTGTTATCAAAATACCGTTTTTTAGAGTTTCGGTTACAATTGAGCCGGGTAGCTCCTTACTTACAGTTCGTTACCACGAACTGTTTGATAATTTTGATTACAAAGCTAAGCTTACTAAAAGTTTTCCCAGAAAACTTGAGCTATTTGTAAAAGTTTTCCAGAAAATGCCTTATTGGCTGATTTTTCAAGTGGTGATTATAACCAAGACAAGCTAGCAGGTACACCAAGAGGGGGGGTGGCCTCCTGGAATTTCCTATTTTTTATTATATCCAGTTATTTATCCTAATATTATAATTTATGCTACAAATTCTTAGACGCTTGCCTATAAAAACGTATATGCTTTTATGTGTATATGCGTTATGGATTAACCTATTGCTTTGACAATAAAGCAGATACTTTAAACTCCAAAAAATGCAAAGACTCTGCTTTGGACAGAATCCCACTTTGGAAGGGAAGGGAGATTCAGATAAAAAAAGGGGATTTGTAGCTTAAAAAAAAAACATATTTGCGATTATGGTACTTGTATGATATACCCACTACCAGTCAAGAAGTGAAGTTAGGTTAATCCTAATAAAATATACCTAAGCATGATAAAAGTATAATACTTTAGAATCAAATTTAGGCTATATATTTGCACATTAATGGGGTGGGGGTAAAGTACAGCGGGTCTGCATGCAAAATTTATTAACTACAGTTTTTCTGCATATTATGAAGTAACAATTGTTTTCTGACTTCACACTGTCCAAATGCTTTGCTCCCCCCCCCCCTAATATACAAATATATAGCCCAAACTATATATTTCCCATCTATTCCGTCACTTCTCTTTGTCTTTTCTCACGGTAGATGAAAGAAACTAGCGAAAGAAACCGGTTTAAAGTGCGTCAATGCAGGAACAACTTGAGCGGTATTGGGTATATTTACAAGTACCGCGACTATTTTTCCAGATTCCTCATAAACAGGATTCGATCTCACAGTGATGTAGCCAGGAAAGCGTTTTTGTGGGGTTTCCTACCCAGCCCATTCCCTCTAAGTTTGAAAACATATAAAACAAAACTTTTTGGTCACATGCTACTGCTAGTAACTACTGACAGGTCACTGTCGAATCAAGCCACCTGACGCAAACACAGCTACGTATATTTTTCTCCAATCCACTTTGGCAAGACGTTTGCTCATTACTCTCTCCCAGAAAAATTTGAGTTCCTTTTCTCAAGGAGTCATCTCCCTCTATTCAAGGATGTCCGGATTTTTTTTTTACCTCAGCTATTGCCTTGAAATAAGATTTTTGGCACGCTATCACCCTTCATCTGCAAAATCTTAAAATCAACCATCTTAACCTTTCTTCCATTAAGAACCTAGAAAGTGGAATTTAACCATATTTTTCGCTCAGCTATTTTTTTTTTTTTTTGAGCTTTCAAACGTGTACACGAAAATATCCTCAGAGAGTTGATGAATATCTTGCGTAGAGATTTCCTCAGCCCTTCAAGTGACTACGTTTCACAGCTGTAATCGCCCAATGTTATTCGGGGAAATCTGGTATCAAACAGTTCGTTATAACAAACTTTATGTAAGGAGCGACCTGTCTCAATAGTAACCGACACTCTAAAAACAGAATTTTGATACAAATAAATGTATATAAAAGAATTGTATTTTTATGCTGATTTTAAATATATAAGTTTCATTTGGTTTAGTTATACCCATCCAAAGGTCACGAGCCTGAGAAAATTTACCTGATTTTCTAAAAAAGGAAAAATGTTCCCTTAAACTTCATAGAATCTTAATAAAAATCACACCATCAGATTCAGCATATCAGAGAACCCTTCTCTAGAGGTTTCAAGCTCCTATGTGCAAAAAGGTGGGATTTTGTACTTTTTGCCAGAAGAGAGATCATGGATGTGTGTTTTTTTCCATGGGTGATCGTGTCGACCCAATAGGCCTAGACCATCGAGAGAGGGCTCATTCTAACGGAAATTAAAGTTCTAGTGACTTTTTAAGTGACCGAAAAATGGGAAGGCAACCAGGCCCCTCCCACGCCACTTTTTTCCCAAAATCGTCCGATTAAAATTCTGAGATTGTTATTTTGTTCAGCATAGTTAAAGACCTAATAACTATGTCTTTGCAGACAAAATGACCTCCAACAGTCACTGGGAAAGGTCTTTAAGTTATTAAATTTGCCCGTTGCTTACGCATAGTGTTCGTTTAGTATTAGTATTTTGGGAAGTATGAATACATTTTTCGGATGGGGAGGGGACGACAAATTTCTTGCTGGGGGGACTTTGTGCGGGGAAAGTTTCGGTGTAGAGGGAGTTTTCCAGAAGGTGAACTTTTCAGGGGAAATTATAGGCTATACTGGGGGAATTCGCCAGAATTCCTATACGAAATTTTTTTATATGTCTTGCTTTCTCTTCACTGACTCAATTTTACGCGTGGAGGTATTAAGGGTAATTGTACGGCGTAAATTTTCACAAGGATTGATTTGTCCAGAGGATATTTTCGTGGGGAGGGGTATTTTTCCGTCGAGGTAGAGCCAGATTTCCTGGCGTTATTTAAAAAACGATCAGAAATTAAATTTAAAAAAGAAACAAGTTTTTTCAACTAAAAGTAAGGAGCAATATTAAAACTTAAAACGAACGGAAATTGTTACGTATGCAAGGGGGTTTTCCCCCTTCTCAAACCCTCGCTCTTTTCGGTTAAATCTAAATTTTTTCCCGATTCTTTAAGAATGACTGCTGAAACACAAGGGTCGTTTAATTAGAATATTAAGTAGCTTTTTTTAAAATGCCAAAAATCTTTAGCGTGAAGAGCGAATTGTTGAGGAGGGGGCAACCCTCCTTGTATACGTAATAATTTCTGTTCGTTTTAAGTCTTAATATTGCTCCTTACTTTCAGTTGAAAAAACTTGTTTGTTTTTTATTTAATCTTAGTTCTTACGCTTATCTTTCTGTTGTTTCAAACATTTTTCAACTTTTTAAAAATATCCCGCAGCTTGGCTAATCTGTCCTTATATCTTCACTGCCTCCACTATCCTTGCTAATAATGCTATCTAGGTAAGTGTTGTTACCCACTCTGTCAATTAACCTGAACTCCTAAAACCTCCAGAAACTCATTATTTTCACTGATATCAAACAGTTCGTGGTACGAACTGTAAGTAAGCAGTGACTCAGCTCAATAGTAACTGAAACTCTGAAAAACAGAATTTTAATATTAATTGATACATCAAAAGCGTCAGCTTATTATGCTGATTTTAAATGTATACGAACCATCAAGTTTAGTGTTACCCATCAAAAGTTATGAGCCTGAGAAAATTTGCCTGATTTTTGCAATAGGAGGAAACACCCCCTAAAATTAAAGGAATAAAATTCAAAGGATCTTAATGAAAATCACACCATTAGACTCAGAGTACCAGAGAACCCAACTGTATAAGTTTCAAACTCCTATCTGCAAAAATGTGGAATTTTGCTATTTTTGCCAGAAAACAGATCACGGAGACTTGTTCATTGTTTTTTTGTTTTTTTCCCCAGGGGCGATTGTATCGAAATAATGGTCCTAGACGATCAAAACAGGGTGCATTCAAACGGAAATTAAAATTTCTACTGCCCTTTTTAACCGACCAAAAGATTGGAAGGCAACTAGGCCCCCTCCCACGCCCAGTTCCCCCCTAAAATTATCTGATAAAAATTTTGAAATAGCCATTTTGTTTAATATAGTTTAAAGATCAAATAATTATGTACTTAGGTGTAAAATGACACCCCCCCCCAAAAAAATCCCTGGGGAGAGGCCTGCAAGTTATGAAGTTTGCACATTGTTTACGTAGGCTATAGTATTTGTTATTGGGAAGTATACAGACATTTTTTGGGGGGAGGGGGTTGTGCTTGGGATAGGGAGGATCTTCTTGGAGAGGGAAATTTCTGGGGGGAGGGTGAATATTCCAGGGGAAATGTTGCACTGAGGGGATTTGACAGAATTACTATACGAAAGTCTTTTTAATTGTCTTATATTCTCTTTGTCAAATTTTTCATGTAGAGATATTCCTTGGGAATAATCCAAGGGCTTTTTTCCGCGTGTTTTCATTTCCGGAAAATAATTCCCACGGAAAGGGGCATTTCCGGAGTGATCGAGAAACCGATTAGAGATTAAAGGCTTATTCAAATGAAAGAATGCTAAGGATAAATTGTCCACAAGCAATTTTACAGGAACGGGGAATTCTCTGCGAGGTTTGAACTGTCTAGAGGAAAGTTAAAGGGGGGGGGGTGTGCACTTTACATTGGATGAAATTTACACGGAGGAGTTTTCCGTGAGGGGGAGGGGTATATTTCATAGAGGATGAACCATATTTATCGGCATTATTTGAAAAGCAAACAGAAATTATTCCATATACCAAGTGTTCCCCCTCCTCAATACATTGCTTTTTACGTTAATGTTTGACTGTTTGTCTCAATTTTTTAAGAGCGTCTACTGAAACACGGGGGCCGTTTAATTAGAATAGGAATGTTTTTTTAAAAGTGCCAACAGCTTTAGCGTAAAGGGCAAGGTATTGAGGAGGGGGAAACCTTCACATAGGGAATAAATTTGCCAAAATTAAAATGCAAATTTTATATTAATTTTTCAAATACAATGAGCCAAATTCGAACCTGCGTTAGTTGAAAAACGTTCAGAAATTAAATAAGAAAAAAAACTTTTTTTTAATTGAAAGTAAGGAGCGACATTAAAACTTAAAACAAACAGACATTATTTCGTATATGAATGGGGCTCTCCCCTCCTCAGCGCCTCGGTCTTTACGCTAAAATTTGTATTGTTTTAAAAAGTAGAGTTGCGACAAAGAGTCAACCTTTAGTGTAAAGAGCGAGGCGTTGAGGAGAGGATAGCCCTTTAATATACGGAATAATTCCTGTCCTGAAGAACTTCAGAACTAACTAGGAAAGAGGAAAAAGAGGGATCTTGTTAAAAAATAGAAATAAAATAGATAAAAAAAGAATCTAGAAAGACACCAAAATGGGATAATTATTCATTTGGATGTTAATTTATTTTTGATTATATAGGAGGAAAATGTTTTAGTTTTTATTTCTTGAGGTATGGCAGTAGATGGAAGGGGGGATAAGATAGGAGCCGACTGAGAAACAATACAGACTTGTTGGATTCTGAGGGTAGGAGGTAGTGTCTTTTGGGGAAAATATTTTCGACCTGAGGCTTGACTAATGCATTTGAAAGTCGTAATAAATTCTTACCATACTTCATAACAGTCAATCATGGCAGCTATCATGATGTAAATCCAGATTTTGTGCATAATGACAACATGACTGAATTTCTGCTTCTTATTGGTCACTGATGATCACCATTATGATCACCATTCCTACAATGATCCAGTATTCTGTAAAGGTAGACAAAAATAAGTGTCTATCTGAAATTAAGTGAATGTTTATTTGTGTTTTTACTTTATTTGCAGCTAAATTGTTCAAGATATAAACGGAATGACTTGTGCAGAGTCAATTTAGAACACTGAGATTGAGCATTTTTGTAAAAGAGCCGTAGGCCACATCGATGCCGAAGATTTAAGCCCTTTATATTTGGACTGAAAAAAAAATACGAGAACTACGATAACGACGTTTTAGTTTGTTTTTTCCTTCCATTGGCCATAGTCTCGTTGTTCTTCATCTTAAGATTTTTTCTCTCTCTTTGTTTCCCCAATACCCATCATGTAAGCATGATGGAAATATTTATGTTTTTTCTTCCACTACGCTATCAGAGCTATATCATATTTTCAACATTTTGCTTTTTATCTGGATGTGTTGAGATGAACTAAGTAAAAAAACAACAAACTTACAAACATCAACTAACAGTATTTATTGCATTCTAGAAACCTTTCAGTAGACCACAGGTTAAACTATATAGTAAAGAGTAGGAGATAGAGAGGGGAAAGTCTTCAGGTTCAGTGTAATAGTCTCTTGTTTTCAGTTAAAAAATTATATGTTTTAAAAAAAAAGTATATGCTTTTTTTTTTAAAAAAAAGTATATATATTAAACTGACCATGCACATTCATTTGTATTTTTCAGTAAAGTGCTAATTATGTTCTGGCCTTGGGAGGGCAAAGGGGTTTTGAGCCCAACTTATGTTAATTTCTGCTTGTTTTGAGTTTGACTCGGTTATTTATTGTAATTTCTGTTCGTTTTTGGGTTTCATTTATTATCGATGCTGATTTGTGGTAGTTTTACGCTTGGTAGATTATTTGATTTTATTTTTGCTCATTTTTTGTTTAATGGAGTTCTTTACTTTTCTTTGAAAAACTTATTTTGTGGCAAAAGTTTTTTTAAATTAATTTCTGTTCATTTTATATTGACATAGTCTTTCAGGGAAAAAGAAAATAATGCTTTAAATCTTTTCGTTTTTTTAAAAACTTAATAGTTAGGCCTGCTATTTGTATGCTGGAGAAAAACTTTCAGCAATTTTTAACAACATCCACCCTTTTAAAAATCTGGATACAAAATAGTAGTGTTTAATTTAGTTTCATACCTCCTCTAGTTGACCTGAAATGGAAAACTTAATACCAATCACAAAAAAATCTGTTTACTTTCTTTGATAGATTAGATACACTTATGCTATTTATATTTGGTTAAATTTTAAGAGCAGATGTAGCCCCGAAAGTCTGAACATAATACAATCAGCCGTTCTTGGGATATTGCTGAGATGCCTTATAGGGAATTAGCATTAACAGGGTGCATTTTGATTTAATCTTAAGGCAACATTTAGTTTTTAAACATAATGGGCAAATGGGAGGGTGGGCGTGGGAGGGGGATTAATTGCCATCCAATCACTTTCGAATATTAAAAAGGGCACCAGCCCTTTCTAATTTCTATCGAATGAGCTCTTTTCGATGTTCCCACGACAACTCCTTCGATACGAAGTGCCCTGGTCTAAATAACAACGACAACAAAAATAATACGTTATACCCACATCAATCCTTACAATAAAAATGTCAAGCCTTCCAATCCCTTTCTACTATTAAAAAGTGCACTAGGCATTTCGATTTACAATCGAATAAGCCCTTTTTGAAACGACAACGCTTTCTATAAACACCTTACATGCCCCCAAGGCATAAATTACAACCCTTACTCTAAGGGCTGATAGGGCCGTTGCCATCCTCTAAGATCTAATTTCCAGAACGATCAACTACGTTAAACAAAATGGCTATCTCAAAATTTTGATTGGATGTGTTTGGGGAAATGGTGGCCGTGAGAGGGGCGTTAGTCGCTCTCCAGTCACTTTCAACTATTAAAAAAGGTACTAGTCCTTTCAATTTCCAATCAAATGAGCCGTTTTAAAGTTTTTACGACAACACTTTCAGTAAAAACCTTATATGCCCCCAGGGCATAACTTAAAACCCTTGCCCTGAGGACGGGCGGGGGGGGGGGGTTCCTTCTCAAAGACCTAATTTCAAGAACTTTCTACTGCATTGAACAAAATGGTTATCAGAAAATTTTGATTGGATGTGTTCGGAGGAATGGTGGGCGTGAGAGGGGGGTTAGTTACCTTCCAATCAATTTCTACTATTAAAAAGGGAACTAGCCCTCTCAATTTCCAATTGAATGAGCCCTTTTTGAAGTTTTACGACAACTCTATCTATAAAAACCTTATATGCCCCCAGGGCATAACTTACAACCTTTGTCATGGGGGCTCTGGGGGAATTGTCATCTTTAAATACATAATTTCCAGAACTTTCAACTACGTTGAACAAATGGCTATCTCTAACCTTTGATTGAATGTTTTTGGGTAAATGGTGGGCGTTAGAGGGGGGTTAATTACTCTCCACTTACTTTCGACTATTGATAAGGGCAATTTCAATTTCCAATCAAATGAGCCCTTTTTGAAATTTCTGCAACGACTTTCTATATAAACCTTAAATGCCCTCAGGGCATAACTTACAACCCTTGCACTGAGGGCTCTGAGGGGATTATCATCCTAAAAGACCTAATTTCCAGAACTTTCAACTACGTTGAACAAAATGGATATCTCATAATTTTGATTGGACGTGTTTGGGAAAATGGTGGGCGTGAGAGGGTCGTTAGTCGCTCTCCATTCATTTTCAACTATTAAAAAAGGCACTAGCCCTTTCAATTTCCAATTGAATGAGCCCTTTTGAAGTTTCTACGACAACGCTTTCAATAAAAACCTTATATGCCCCCAGGGCATAACTTACAACCCTTGCCCTGAGGGTTGTGGGGGGGGGGGAGGAGTTGTCATCCTTAAAGACATAATTTCCAAAACTTTCAATTACGTTAAATAAAATGATTATCTAAAAATGTTGATTGGATGTGTTTCGGGAAAGGTGAGCGTTAGAGGGGGGCTAGTTGCCCTCAAATCACTTTCGACTATTAAAAAGGGCACTAGTCCTTTGAATTTCCAATCGAATGAGCCATTTTTCAAGTTTCTAAGACAAAGATTTCAATAAAAACCTTATATGCCCCCACGGAATAACTTAGAACCCTTGCCCTGAAGACTGTGGGGGGAGTGTCCTGCTCAAAGGTATAATTTCCTGAACTTTGAACTGCGTGGAACATGGCTATCGAAAATTTTTTTTTGGATGTGTTTGGGGAAATGGTGGGCCTGGAAGGGGTGTTAGTTGCTTTCCAATCACTTTCGACTATTAAAATGGGCACTAGCCATTTCAATTTCCATATATGCCCCCAGGGCACAACTTAAAGCCCTTGCCCTGAGGGTTGTGGGGGAGTGACCTCCTCAAAAACATATTTTCTATCTGCCAATCAACTATGCTCAACAAAATGTCTATCTCAAAATTTGGATTGGACGTGTTTGGGGGAATGATAGGCGTGAGGGGGGGGGGGCTAGTTTGTCCTCGAATCACTTTTGACTATTAAAAAGGGCACTAGCCACTCCAATTTCCAATATAATGAGCCCTTTTCGAAGTTTTTACGACAACTCCTTCGATACGGAGCGCCCTGGCATGGAAAAAAAGAAAACAAAAACAAAAAAATAATAATACATTGTGCCAACATCGTTCTTTACATAGGCAGCTTGATGTTTTTTTTATTTCTTAGTTTTAAATTTTATTTAATTTTAGGGCTTATAGATTATTTTAGATTTTATCTTTGTTCTTCGTCTACATTTAGCGTTGAAGACGCCTTGTTTTATACACGCGAAAAATCCGCGACGTTTTAGTTTGTTTTTTCCTTCCATTGGCCGCAGTCCCGTTTGTCTCTTCATCTTAAGATGCTTTCTCTCTTTGTTTCCCCAGTACCCATCATGTAAGCATGATGGAAATATTTATGTTTTTTCTTCCACTACGCTATCAGAGCTGAAGCATATTTTCAACAGTCTGATTTTTATCTGAATATGTTGAGATGAACTAAGTAAAAAAAAACAACAAACTTACAAACATCAAATAACAGTATTTATTGCATTCTAGAAAGCTTTCAATAGACCACAGGTTAAACTATAGAGTAACGAGTAGGAGATAGAGAGGGGACAGTGTTCAGGTGCATATTTTTAATATAATATTCGAGTTTTCCTCCCCCTTCTGCCCCGTTACCTCTCTGTGCACGTATTAAGCATATCAAGATAATCTTTTCTATTACACTTAAATTATTTCTTCAATAAGTCACCCGAAAAGTTTCAAAGTTTTTTAGATAGGGGCTTGAACACTTTACTGGGGGGTTCCCTGAAATAATTCGAAATTGATGCCTGGTTATTTTCAGCCTGGTTATTCCTCCTTTGGAAATGTATTCCTCCTTTTTGGAAATGTAATTCCTCCTTTTTGGATATGTATATCCTCTAGACAACGGGAATATCTTCTAGACAGTTCAATTCTTGTGAAAATTTACCCCGGACAATTACTCTTAACATCTGCACGCGTGAAATTGAGTCGGCAAAGAGAAAGCAAGACATATAAAATACTTTCGTATAGGAATTCTGGCCAATTCCCTCAGTGTAAAATTTCACCTGAAAAGTTCATCCCCTGGAAACTAACCTCCCCATGAAAAATTATCCTCGTTGAAAATCCCCCCGGCAGAAAATTCTCCCTCCCCCGTCCAGCAAATATATGCATACTTCCCAATAACAAGTACTTTACGTAAACAATGGACTAATTTTATAACTTAAAGGCCTTTCCCCAGGGGCTGCGGGGGGCCATGTTGTTTCCAAAAGTATAGTTATTGGGCCTTTTAACTATGCAAAACAAAATTGCTATCTCAAAATTTTGGTCGGAAGATCTTGAAAAAAACAGGCTTGGGAGAAGGCCTAGTTGCCCTCCAATATTTTTCGTCAGTTAAAAGGGCACTAGAGCTTTTAATTTTCGTTGAAATCAGCCCTTTCCCAATATTCTAGGACCACTGGGTCAATAAGATCAACCATGAAAAAAAAACGCATCCGTGATTTTTCTTCTGGCAAAAAATACAAAATTCCATATTCTTGCAGATGGAGCTTGAAACCTTTGCAATAGGGCTCTCATATATGCTGAATCTAAGGCGTGATTTTCATTAAGATCTTTTGACTTTTAGTGGGTGTTTTCCACCTTTTCCGAAAATAAATTTTCTCAGACTCGTAGCCCTTGATGGATAACAGTAGAATTAATGAAACTTACATATTTGAAATAAGCATAATAAACCAATTCTTTTAATATACCTATCGGTGTTAAAAATCCATTTTTTTTACAGTTTCGGTCACTGTTGAGCCGCGTTGCTTCTTACTTACAGTTCGTTAGCACAACCTGTTTGAAAAACCGAAATTAGTGGTTTTATATTGCATTTGACTATTTACAATTGCTTTATTCGTTCGATGATCAGTGGTTGAGAAATTTCATTCTATATCTAATTAAGAACTATTACAATAATTTATCAATATCCCAAAATTTACTTGCAAAAATTGCACGGTTTAAAAAAAAATCTATAACGGGAGAAAGGATGAGATGGCTAGGACACGTTCTCCTGATGAAAGATGATAGATTGCCAAAGATTGTCCTTGTTAGCTATCCGTCTTGGGCCTAACGAAAAGCGGGTGGTCCTCAAATGGGATGGGAAGATGTCGTAAGGAAAGATTTAAGGGAAATGTGAACTTCTTGGGAGGGTGTGAGGAGGGACTTTGAACAGATTAGGATGGAGGAGGAGCGTGCGTAGCTGTGTTGGCCTTAGGCGGCTTGGTGCTGCAGTGAGTTGTTATTAGTAGTAGTAGTAGTAGTAAAAGCACTACTACTATCTCATCTCTGCAGCATCAAGCTGTCTGAGGCCAACACAGCTACGCACGCTCCTCCTCCATCCTAATCCATCAAAAGCTTCACTCTTTCACCGTGATGTTAAAATCTCCTTTAAAGCATTTCTTAGTAACAACAGTAGCAAAAAATTGGTAGATTTGGTAAACAAATAGTACTTTCGGTTCAGTTAAGGAAAGAATTTTTACAAAAAAAAATTAGGTTCCCCATGGGTGCTCCAGCTAAGACCTCTTTTTGCCGCTTTGTTTTTGAAATATAATACAATGCTTAGAATTAAATTTTTTTTAGGTAGGCGTCAAACTTTTGGGGTGGGTTCTTTGAGGATCTTCTATGCATTTGTAAACATGGTATACTGCTACAGATACAACCGCTACTAGCTATCTGCAGCACTAAGCCACCTGGGGCCACCATAGCTGTGCACAGTCCTCCTCCACCCTAATATATTCAAATCTTCGATCTTTACCCCCTCCCGTGAAGTTTCAATGTCCTTTAAATCTTTCCTTATGACTTCTTCCCACCTCGCTTAGGGACGACAGGTTTTTTTTTTTTTTTATCCCAGATTGAAGGCCAAAAAGTACAATCTTTGGCATAATAAACTGTTTTGGCTTTAACATAATTTATGAGGGAAAGTTTAATTTGTATACTTTTCCCAAGATCTCAGAAAAATCCTAAGAATTGGCAACCTTGCCCTAATTGACCCCACATTGAAGGCCGAAAAGTACAATCTTTGGCATAATAAATCGTTTTGGCTTTAACATAATTTCTGTGCGAAAGTTTAATATGTATACTTTTCCCAAGATCTCGGGAAAATCCCAAGAATTGGCAACCCTGCCCTAACATTTTTTTTCTTGACATTCCTTTCGGTTTCTCTGTTATTCATTTCAAATAGTTTAGCGGAGATTGTAAAGCATTTAACCACAATTTACTTTGGTTAATGGCTTAATGGGAGAAGTTAGTAGAGTATAGTGAGTTGGCAGAAATTTGACACTTTTCTCAAAAGCTATAATGATTGTTTTGGACTAACAAACAGGACGTTATTACTAAGTTAAATAGCTATATTTCAAGATATTTCTTAATAGGCAGGCATGTTGTTGGACACTTTTGATTATAGCTTTGTCCAAAATAAAATAATATATTTAAAATTTTTAGTTTATTGGAGAAACTTCCTACCCGGATTTCAAAAAGGCAAAAATGTAAAAAATTATCTAGTGTAGCTGAATAATTTGGATTCAGTTGAGTACAGAAATTAAATAAAATAACAAGTTATTTTCAACTGAAAGTAGGGAGCAATATCAATACTAAAAATTAATAGAAATTATTCCATATGTGAGGCTGGTTGTCTCCTCCATAGCCCTTCGCTCGGTACTTTAAGGTTTGTTATTGCTCTAAAAAAGCTTCTTATTCCAATTTAACAGCTCTTGCGTTTCAGCAGTCATTCTTAAAAAATTGGGACAAAAATTCAAATTTTTGCGTAAAAAGTCAAATATTTGCGTAAAAAGTAAGGATTTGAGGAAGGGACAGCTCCCCTCATATACAAAATAGTTTCTGTTCGTTTTAAGCTTTAATGTTAATCCTAACTCCCCGGTGAAAAAAACGTTTGTTGCTATTTAATTTCTGATCATTTTTAAATCATGCCCAGACATAACCTAGACATGATGTGGGCTATAGGCCCCATAAACCCCCGATTCCTTGCTGTTAAGTTCTATATATCAATATTTGTAAAATGATTGGTGGCGTCTCACTTTTTAATTTTTTCTGCTCAAGAATTAAAAAAAGAGGAACCTAATTTAAATTTTGAACAAAACTTGAATATTTAGCCAAAATTTTCGATGAACAGTATTCTTTTTTGAATAAGTTCTTAATAATATTCTACTACGAATTTTGGTTGAGTGGTTGGAAATTCTGCATGACTTTTGATCTTCTACGCGGCTTAAGCCATTGCTACCTCTACAATAGGGTTCTTTGACGTTTAAATACAGTGTACACGAGTGTTTAGATACATTGAAGCATTGTAATGAATAAGAAAATAGAAATAATACAATTCAAAATCTCTTAAGAAACCTCCTGTTAGTACTCACCAGCCCCTTCCCCCATGAAATTTCCTGGTGAGGCTCATGATACCTGACTTCGTCTTTCTCACCTCTGGACCGGTAAGCATGTGGATGTAGTATTTTATGCTACATAGAAGAAGAAGTCACAGTAGTAGGGGCACTATTACCTTCCCCCAGAACCTTTAATACAGGCGTAAACCAAAAATATTCCCGGTAATGAAGAGGGTCTACTTTCCTACCCCTTCCTAAACATTTATTGTATATTTATCTGAAGATTCAATGACAGTTAGGATACTTAGGCATTAGCATGCAACCTTTGAGGCTTCTCCCCCCCCATCCAGAAAAATGACCCGTCGCACCTCCTTCATAATAGCTGATAAACACTTCCAACACTGTATATATTTATTTTAAAAATGAAGCAAATCCGTTTAGTTGAAAGAAGCTTTAAAACAAATGTCACAAACATTTTTCTGCAAACAGAATAGAGGTATCACCCCATAGCCCCCTAAATGAAGAGAGATGGGAAGATTTATTCCTACCCCCCCCCCCCCTTTAAGCCTATCTATTTGAAGGTTGATGGAAAAATATAAAGTATGGGCGTTGACCTACGCTCGTTTAGGCATCTGTCCCCTCCCAGCCTATTAATGACCCACGAGCCCTCCTTTGTAATAGTTGATAGGCAATTACCCATCGCTAAACATAATTCATGAAAAATCAAGGGTATCAACTTAGTTTAATTAAATTTTAAGATAGAAACCCATATGTAAGTAAGTAAGTAGGTAAGTAAGTTTATTCGCCAATAAATACAGATTTGAAATGCAATACTGTTATTACCCCTCGAAAGGCTCCATGGCCAGGGATGCAAGGGGGATACAACAACAACTAAATTAATATAAACAACAACTGAAAAAAAACTATACGCTGACAAAAAATTAGATTTACCTAAAAAATTATTTTTGGCTTATATGAACCATTTATCTTGTATAAACTAAGCGACTTTTCATGAATGAATGTGCCGCCGTACGCCACCGTAGTCTACAACTGGGAACCTCAATATATAGTTTTTTTATCCTTTGCATCGATTGGCTAGCACCTTGATCCTCTTTGGGGCAAAATTGGAGTGCGGCACCATAAAATGCCAGAAATGTCACTTTCCCATGGCACGATCTTTTTCGTCATTTAACAAAGCCATTAGAACTTTTTAATTTCCTTTCGAATGAACTCTCTCTCGTTATTTTGGGACCGTCGGTATATCCCGATCTTTATGAAAAAAAAGTAATAAATAAACACGCATCCGTGATCTTCTCTTCTGGTAAAAAATCAAAAAATCCACATTTTGGTAGATAAGAGATTGAAACCTCTACAGTAGTATTCTGACTTGATTCAGTAGTATGCTTAATCAAATGGTGTGATTTTATTTAAGATATTTAAGATATATAAGAAACACCCTTTTGGGGGTGTTTCTCCTTTTTTCGAAAATCATACAAATTTTCTCAAGCTAGTTGCTTTTGATGGATAACGAAAGACGGATCTAGAGCAAAATATTGGGGGGGGATATGACAAGGACGTCAATAATGGATCAAATTAACAAGTTTATTTGAGAAAAAGTGTAAAAAAGGGAAAAAATGAGGGTGCCAGAAAACTCTTGGGGGCCCGCCCCCTGGATCTGCCCCAGTGGGTAACACTACACTTAATGATTTTATTAAGTGTAGCACTATTTAAGTATAACACTTAATGATAACACTACACTTAATTTTTTATTTGAAATCAGCATAAAATGGCAATTCTTTTGATGTATTATTTTTTTTTAGAGTTTCACTTACTATTGGTCCAAGTCGCTTCTTACTTACAGTTCGTTACCACAAACTGTGTGAAATAGTTTTGTACTTAGTATATAGTAACAAATAGGTATAACAATATTGCATTTAATCGTATATAATAACAATAGTAGGCCTATATAATAACTTGGACTAACAGACAGGGCGTTATTACTACTGCCTAGGACTAACAAAGAAGGCGTATTGCTAAGCTAAGTAACTATATCTCAAGATATTTCTTAATAGACCGGCGTGTTGATGGGCACTTTTGATTTACTTTTTGTCAAAAAAAGAAGATGAAAAAAGCCTTGTTCTTAAATTTTATAGAAAAAACTCTATACCGAGGATAGAAGTAAGATAAACGTGAAAGATTTACAGGTTGTAAATTAATAATTTTGATTACAATTCAGCATGCAGTTTAGTGTATAAAAGTAAAGTAACCTGGTAATAAAGTAAGAGGGTAATCTGGATGCAAGATTTCTTTTTTAAACTGGCTGAAAAAAAGAGTACTTATATGCTAAACAGAACACACCCAATAAGTGAAGTAAGGTTAATAAGATAAGTGAAGTAAGGTTAATAAAATATACCAAAACTTGATGATACTAGAATACGTTAGAAACAAAATTATGGAAACTACAACAAAGAATTGTGGAAAGCAGGCCACGCAGAACGCACTGTATTAAATGCTTAATCTAAATTAACCCCTAACCACCTCTGTATATGAAATATTTATTAAAAATATACATACATCGAAGTTTTCTCACTCAAAATAAGCAAATAATAACCGGTCCCAGAGAGGCAAGCCGGTTTTTGTTAGATCTTACACATAGTATAGGCAAATTAGCCAAAATTACGGGTCGACCCGAAACAAATTGCAATAAAAATGATTTTTATGCCATGTTGTAGAGAAAAAAAGCTCAACAGCATATTCAAGGTTGCACATTCTATAATTTGACCCCAAACAAATTGCAATAAATATGATTTTTATGCCATGTTGTAGAGAAAAAAAGCTCAACAGCATATTCAAGGTTGCACATTCTATAATTTGACCCCAAACAAATTGCAATAAATATGATTTTTATACCATGTTGTAGAGAAAAAAAAAGCTGAACAACGCATCAACTCAAAAAATTTTTTATGTATGGTGTCAGTTTTCTCACTTTCCTAACAAAAAAAATAAGTTGCGGTAATTGTTCGTTTTTCCTGAACTGAATTATTATTCCGTTGTAAAAAGACGAGATGAGTGCGAAAATGGAGTCAAATTTGGTGTACGGTATGTAAAAAAAAACTTTCATAATCCTCAATATGAGATTTTTACGCTTCTCATCATCGTGACCCCCATTCTTTATTTTTACCAGACCATCTTTCGCTGGCTAAATTGTCGGTTTTGAGATCTAATAATTAGTTAGCCTGAAGAGAATCAATCTCACGGAATCTGAGTACTTTCAACACGAACTGTGTTCCTACCCGGCATTACTTTTTGATATTTCTTGCATGCTCCGGTCTCCAAACAAGCCAGAGTTTGCCAAGGTTATAGCACAGGCTTACAATCTTGGGGAGCGCTCTACTCCCCTTTCCAAAGACATTTGATATATCATCAACGGTGGAGCTCTTCTGTACAGAATTCTATGGGCCAAAAACGAACGATAATCCAAAATCCTTGACCATTATGGTACTTACGTGACCCAAAAGTATCCATCTGCCACTATTGTGTTCGACGGCTAAGATGGCGGAGATTCCATAGAGGGTATGGCCCAGACAAAGAGAAATCGTATAATCAGCCGTGAGATCTTCTTCACCTCAGATATGCAGCTGAAGGTAAAAAATGATGATTTCTTGTTCTGCAAGAAAAACAAGGCCAGGTTTATTTGCACGTTGGCTCTTTATCTCCGATCAAAGGGCTTCGTCGTAGTCCAGGCACCTGGTGATGCAGATGTCTAAATTGTGCAAACTGCTATAAATCTTTCCCGCTATTACGACGCTGCCGTCATTGGAGATGACACTGAGCTTTTGGTTCTATTGTGTTATCATGGTGACTTATCAAGCAAGAAACTATTCTTTGCACCCGAGTCAAAGTCAAACAAAGCTCCCCAAATGTGGGATATACAAAAATTGGAAGATAAGTTGGGCCAAGAGACTTGCCATCTGATTCTTTCTGTTCCAGTCACAGTGGGTTGTGACTCTAGTCCACGGATCCACTGTGTGGGAAAACGCCTTGCTCTGAAGAAGTTAAAGACAAATACCGGTTTTCGTACATCTCTGCTCATCAAGCTACGTCGCACATCTCCGTTTCGTACATCAAGACACTCTGCTCATGATATATGGCTCAACAAAAGGGGAAAATCTAAATGAAATCCGCAGGGAAGTTTTTAAAAAGAAGGTGACTACTGCTAGCACGTTCTTCCACCCAGAACAGTTGCCACCAACTTCAGATACGGCTAAATTCCACAGTTACAGGGTTTTCTACCAAGTTCAGGTATGGAGTGAAGATCCTGATTCTGAACTTAAAGCTGAGGATGGGGTTGGAAAAATAAAGATGACTTCTTGTATCCATTGACTACTGACGTCCCACCAACCCATCGTCTGCTTCTGAACATCGTGAAGTGCTCCTGTCAACTGGAATGTAGCTCAACGAGATGTTGCTGCTTTAAAAACGGCTTAGCTTGTATTGCAGCGTGTAAAACGTGCAAAAAGACAGTATATTCCAACTCTCCAAAAATCGAAGGCTATAAAGATGAGGAGACTATCGAAGCTTAGATATCTGAACCAAAAGAATAAGTTGTGAATGCTAGTCGGGGTTTGATTCTGTCCTTCAAAAGTTCATGAAGTTGATTCGACAATTTTATCAGTTGTGAAGACTAGTCAGTGTGTTGATTATAGTTTATTATAAAAGAGATTTTAAATGTCGGCCGCTCAAAACTAGCTGCATAGATGATTTCCCTTTTCTAATACTTTTAATGTTTTAATAAAACATTACAATCTTCCAATCACTTTTTTCTAGGCCAACCCATCAGGTGATGGAGCCAGCGACGATCAAATTCAGGCTAACTAATTATTAGCTCTCAAAACCGACAATTTAGCAATCGAAAGATGGCCTGGTAAAACAAATGGGGGTTATGACGACGAGAAGTGTAAAAATCTCATTTTGATGATTATAAAATTTCTTATATACTGTATAGCAAATTTGACTCCATTTTGGCACTCATCTCGTCTTTTTGCATCGGAATCAATTTGATTCAGTTCAAGTAAAACGAACAATTACCGGAACTTAATTTTTTTTTTTTTAAGAAAGTGAGAAAACAGACACGATACGCAAAAAAAACTAGCCTTGCATCGACCTTTCAATATGTTGTCCAACTTTGGAGTCCAACTTTGGATATGTTGTTCAGCTTTTTCTTTTCGACAACAAGGTGTAAAAATCATCTCTGTTGCACTTTATTTTTACCAAAAATCGACGAATTAGTGGACAATAAGTGCTAAAAGAACATGTGAAATGAAAATAAAAAAAGTGCATATTGACGAATATGCAGCGGGTTTTCTAGTAGACACTACATCAGGTTAAATTTATTTTTGGGGTCAGCTTATCATTTTATGTCAGAATAGTTGCCTTCTGATAGTGTGGTGAAAAAGAGGCTACAACGATGAAAAGGGTAAAATCACATATTGATGATTATGAGACTTTTTCTGATACATTGTACATCAAATTTGCTTTCGTTTTTGGACTCAGCTCTTCATTTTACATCAAGGACGGTCCTTCATATACAGAAAAACGAGCATACAGAAAAACAGCATGGTGTAAAACTCATTTCTATTGCAATTTGTTTGGGCTCAAACTTTAGTTTGCCTGTACTAACAACGTAATTATTAGGTGTGTTCCATTTAACAGACAAGTACCAAAAAAGTAATACTATTCAACTCCCTATACAGCATTCTTTCTCAACATAATATTCGCTGTAATGACAATCGAATCCCAACCCCATCCCCCTCCCCTGATATCTTGATATAACCCTAGGCTCTTTTAACTTGGATCACGTTGTGAGCATATATCTCGTAAGTAGTAGGTACATAATGGTAAATATTGCCAATTTTTAAAAGAAAACAAAATTAGCAAACTCTTGATTAATTATATTGCCGCTTTTTTCTTAGTTCTGTCTTTTACTGTTATTGTTTACAGCGTATTTTTTCAAAAATAAAAGAAACTTTGTTTCAAATCCCCCTTAAGCCCTCCACCCCTCCTCATGCATAATTCCAATTATATTGCTTCCATCATAAATTACTACTAATAGCAGATTATCGTGGCAACCAAAGTGATTGTGGCCAACACAGCTGCGTGTTTTCCTTCTTCATCCAAGTCTGTTAAAAGCTTCACGTTTTACACACTCTCATAAAGTTTATACTTTAAAACATTCCTACAACATCTTCCAAAGTCCCCGTTCGAGGACTTCTTGCCTTTTGCTTGGCCCCAGATTGATGGCCGAAAAAGCACAATTAGGAATTTAGATTTGACGCAATTGACAGTTAGAAAAAATTACAGGGTGCAGCTAAATAATTTGGCTTTATTTTGATATTGAATACCAAAATTCCAAATTAATTACTAAAATCATTACCCAAAATTATATTTGGTATCCTTTGAGCAAGAACTAATGGATCACTCCTCCAATTTCTAATTTATTATATTTAAATTTCTAACTTAGTATATTTAGTAATTTTTCAAACAGTTTCAATTTAGTATATCGTAACACTTCGTGGTAACGCACTGTAAGTAAGAAGTGGCTCAATAGTAATCGGAACTCTAAAAAAAAAAAAAAACTCTGAAGTCTGACTGTCTAATTTTCTTAAGAACTCTTGAAACACAAGGACCGTTTGATTAGAATAGGAAACTTTTTTTTCAAACTTTAGCGTGACGAGCAAGGTATTGATGTGGGAGGCAACCCCTTTATATACAAAATTATTTCTGTTCGTTTTGAGTTTTAATTTTGCTCCTATAAAGAATAAGAAGATAAGTCTGTAAACCTAGATTACAATATTGGAAGCTACAGTGCCGACAGTGGTCAAATATAGTTCTGAGGTGTGGGCGCTCCGAAAAGCGGGTGAAGATTTGCTAGATTTTTTCCAGAGAAATTGCCTAGGGATTGTTCAGGGTACCCGGCTGACTGACCGTGTTTCAAACAGTAGGCTGTACGAAAAATGTAGTTATATCCCTCTTTCTAGGGCTATAATGAGAGAAAGGTTGGGATGGCTTCTGCGGATGAATCATGACAGATTTCCCGAGATTTCCCTTTTTGGCCAGCCGCCAAGGGCTAAACGGAAAGGAGGTCTTCCGTGGTTGGGGTGGGAGGATGTTATAAAGAAAGATTTGAGGGAAATGGGAACTTCCTGGGAGAGCATAAAGAGGGAGACTTTGAATAGATTGGGATGGAGGAGAAGCGTGCGTAGCTGCGTTAGCCTCAAGCAGCTTGGTGCTGCTCCGAGTTGTTAGTAGTAGTTATAGTACTTCCTTTATTTGAATTAAATAAAAAAAACAAGTTTTTTAAACTGGAAGTAAGGAACGACATTAAAATTTAAAACGAACAGAAATTATTCCGTATATGAATGGGGCTTTCCCCTCCTCAACGACTCGCTCTTTACGCTAAAGTTTTTTATTGTTTTAAAAAATGAAGTTGCGAGACAGAGTCAAACTTTAGCGTAAAGAGCGAGGCGTTGAGGAGGGCACAGCCCCTTTCATATACGAAATAATTTCTGTTCGTTTTAAGTTTTAATGTCGTTCCTTACTTTCAGTTTAAAAAACTTGTCTTTTTGTATTTAATTTCTGATCGTTTTTTAGTTAATGCAGCTTTTATTTTGGCTCACCGTCATTGAATAAGTAAACAAAATTTGCATAAAAATTTTACTTTTCTTTTGCTAAATGGCTGTCTGTAAATTTGGTTCTGACGTAATTAACAAACTAACTTACGTAACGAACTTCTATATTCATATATTTTTCTTCTGGCAAAAAATACAAAGTTGCAGATTTTTACAGATATGAGCTTGAAACCTATGTAATAGGGTTTTCTGATACGCTGAATCTGACCGTGTGATTTTCATTTAAATTCTTTCACTTGTAGGGGATGTTTCCCCCCTCTTTAAAAATCAGGTAAATTTTCTCAGGCTCGTAGCCTTTGATGAGTAATACTAAACTTAATAAAATTTATATATTTAGAATCAGCATTATAAGCCCATTTTTTTTATACATTTATTGACATCAAAATTCAGTTTTTGAAAGTTTCGATTACTATTGAGCTGTATCGCTTGTTTTTTTTTATTGTTTTTTTTTATTACGTGTATATTATTAGGTATATGAGGGGATTCTCCCCTTAGTCAATACCACGCTCTTTACGTTAAAAGTTAAAAAACTTTTTAATTCCCAAACCCCTGAATAACAAAGTCCGTTTAATTAGAATAGATAGCTCTTTTGAAAGCACTAAAAAAAACTGTAGCGTAAAGAGCGAGGTATTGACTTGGGGGAGAACCCCCCTCATATACGTTATAATTTCTGTTCGTTTTAAGTTCTAATGTTGCTTCTTACTTTTAGTTGAAAAAACTTGTTTTTTTTTTATTTAATTTCTGATCTTTTTTAATAATGCTTGGAAATCCGGCGCCCCCTTCATAGAAATGTCCCTTACCCCAAAGAAACATCCTCCACGGAAAGATTCTCCCAAGTAACCCCCTCCTCCAGCCCCCTCCCCACCAGAAAAAAAATCCTTCCGGAAAATGTCTGTATACTTCCCAATAACCAATACAATATGTAAGGAATGGGCAAAGTTCATAACTTGCAGCCCTTCCCCTGGGAACTGTGGGGGATTAAGTCATCCTAAAAGACATATTTATCAGATTTGTGACTATGCTGAACAAAATGGCTATCTCAAAATTTCAATTGGGTGACTTTGAGGAAAAAAATGAGCGTGGGAGGGGGCCTAGTTGCTCTCCATTTTTTTGGGCACTTAAACAGGACACTAGAACTTTTAATTTCCGTTCCAATGAGCCCTCCTATGATATTCTAGGACCACTGAGTCAATACGATTACCCCTGGGAAAAAGAAAAAAAAAGAAAAAAAAAAAAAACACACGCATCCGTGATCTTTCTTCTGGCAAAAAATGGAAAATTCCACATTTTTGAAGATAGGAGCTTGCAAACTCTATAGTAGGGTTCCCTGACACGTTGAATATGATGGTGTGATTGTCATCAATATTTTCTCGTCTTTAAAAGGTCGTTCCCCCTTTTTTCGGTAATCTGCCAAATTTTCCCAGGTACTCAGCGTTTGATAGGTAAGGTGCAAATCGGCGGAACGTATGCATTTTAGATCAAAATCAAGACTCGGTTCTTTGTATGTGTCAATCGGAACCGACATTTCGTTTTTTAAAGGTTTACCCACCGTCGAGATAGGTTACTCTTTACTTGATGTTAATTACAAAGAAATGTTTGAAAAACTTGTTTTGTTTTATTTAATATCCGATTGAGACTCATAAGCAAGGCTCAAAATTTGGCCCGCTTTTTTCATATTCATGAGTTACCGTCATTTAGTACAGCTTTCATTTCAATCTAACTGGATTATTTAGTAAGTGAAATTTTGAAACAATCTACTTACCTCTCAAAAATGTTGACTGTAGTCGAAAAAGTAGAAACCAACTTATGATAATATCGATAACATTTTAGCTGTTCATAAAAAGTTATTGTACCAACAGCAATCTTAGATGCAGGCAAGACATTTTTATTTTTGATCGGGTGCTATTTGGGCGATTTCCCTGATATGCTCGTTTTATGTAGCCTAAGGCTGATTTCAAGAATAATTTTTTCACTTGAACTGCTTATGGCCCATTTGCAATGAAATTTTACTAATGTCGATACTTAGCTAGCGCTAATTTAAGCTTATCACGATTTCCATAGATTTTTTTTCAACCAATCAGAAATTTCTATGAAAAATCTGATAGGCTTAAATAAACGCTAGCTAGATCTTGGTATTAGAAGAATCTCGCTGCAAATGGGCCTTTAATCAAACAGTTTATAGCAACAACTTGAAACCAATAGAAACCGAAAATGTAACAAAATAAATTTTGATAACAATAAACTAAGCAAAGGAGACTGCTATTTATAGTGATTTCAAGCATGTAAAATTCCTTAAGGGTAAAACTACCCTTCAGAACTCGCTAGTATAAGAAAACGTGTGTTCTTTCTGAAACAGGACACCCCCACAAGGGGGCAATCTTAATAAAAGCTACACACTCAAATTTTGCGTATTTGATACTCCTATATCAAAAGTTTCAAAGTCCCTATAAATATGAAGTAGCATATCTCTGTGTTGTTTTGCAAAAAGGGCCTAAGTCTACTTTTCCTAATTTTAGAGGAGAGCAAAATGAAAATAAAACGGCACAACGAAAAAATCTTTCATACAAATCAGAATTGAGGAAACTGGAAACTTTAAAGACTAATTCCTAGTTAACTTTTCGATTGAAATTCACTGGAAATGTTCAAATTAGTGAATTGTTCGTCATTTAGAAGATTTGGGACTTGCGCTCTTTTTTATGCCCTTTTGGAACAAGTTATAACTCGGTCAGGATTAAAGATAAGCCCATTTTGAATAAACCAATCGATAGATCTCTTTGTGTTCTTTCGACCCATATACTTAACTCATTTTTCAAAAAAGTGGACTTAGGCCCTTTTTGCAAAACGCCAAAGATCTTACCTGAGAAAAAGGGTCAAGGATCTGCTTCTTTAAATATGTTTGTTTGCTTTTATTTTTTCGTATTTTCCTCGCATGTGATCATTCAAATCACTAATCGCGAAAAGGTTGGAGAAGAACATATTCGAACGGAAATCGAATGGGCTACTGCCCTTTTTAAACAACAAAATAAGATAGCACCCTAGTAGAATCATGAACTCTTTAATTGTATGGTGCAAAATTGGCCCAAATATGGCGTAAATATTCACTATCGAGATTCACTATCGCCAGATTCACTATCGAGTGAAAATTTGAGACTGGTAATGCATTTGGAACTATTGAGAGGTTATAGAGCCTCCTAGTTCAGGACACTTTATGCTGCACTGCGAAACATTATAAATGCAATGCATACAAATTAAACGGCTATTACAGGCGTTTATTTTTAAGCTTTATTGGGCTGAGATAGTTCTACTTGCTACATTAATCTATTCAAAGTATTATATAATTGCACAGCTATTATTAGTGGAGGGAATCTTTCTGTTTAGGCTTGAAGCCTCATTGCAGGTGACGACGAGATCACTGGTGGGTGAGTGGAAAACCTTAAGCCAAAATTTTGCTTCATTCTGAGTATTATTTTGGACTAAGCCTGCAACAAAGGCAATGCAGGATGACTGGCCGCCCTTTCTTTAAACTCATCTGCCTACCTGCTCAAAATTGGAACATTAGGGAGGGGGACATCCCCTTAGAATTAGGTTTTTCCAAAGAGTGTCTGTAAAAAAAATTCATTTCAAAATCAGGAATGATTATCATCCTCAAGGCATCAGGAATGGTTATTATTCTTGATAACAAAAATTAGACTTGAACGTAAACAACAGGGATTTAGGGTGTAGCCTAGTAGCCCCCCTTTTATTTAAGAGGAACTGAGGCCAGACAGTTGGGAGTGAACTGTTTTCTAGTCAAGCTTTTTTTTCAAGAGGACATTTTTTTAACCATTATAAAATGGATAATTTATAGTCATTTAAAGTAAGGCTTCTGAAGATGCTTCACTTTTTGTCGTTTTTTGACACTTTGTCACTTTTTGAAAAAAAATGTTTTTTTTTTACTTAATCAGACGTGAAATCGTTCCAAACATTTATAATTTTCACTTATATCTTGCAAGCTTTCAAATCGATGTGATAATTGGTTGAATGTAAACTTTAGCTGTCGTAAACTGTCAGGTTTCATCAGAAGCAGAAGCGTGAAATAAACATGTTAATGTCTGAAACCAACTCCTCACGAAGAAATACCAGTAAACCATCGTGTACTCAAAATCTGTTTAAAATATTGACAGAGAAGTCTAAGAACGCCAGAATCTACCTTTTTCTACCAAAGAAGACACTATTAAGGGCAACGTGGTGTACCAGTCATCTATAGGCCTAAACTAAGGATAGTCGAAAGCAGGGCCATGTCCAGGATTTTTTTTCGGGGGTGCTTTACAAAATAAATTTTTCGGGAGGGGGGGGGGGTAAAAAACTTCATAAACACATCAAAAATTTATTTATATTAATTTTTTTTACGTTTTTACGAGTAGGACAAACATTTCGGTACTGGGCTCGAACCCCCTAACCCTCCCCCTGAAAACGACCTTGGTCGAAGGCCTCTCAGCCTGAAGAAATACATAGAAACCCATTATTAGCTGTATGTTTGGAATTTCCACAACAGCGTCTATCTTGAAATAATTCTATAATAATCTCGAAAGAATTAAAGTTGCAGTAAAATAAAATTCAATATTGTGAAAAAAAAAATTAGGGAGAAGTGCAATTAAATAAGTATTTGAACTTTTATTGAATACTTTCATCAGGATTGTATTAATCAACTCCCGTACTGTCCAAACGTTATTTAGAGCTTTGAATTTCCAAGGTTGCGCTTTTAACAAGAGCAAGGATTGGTTATCCTGCAGTGAGGTTATATCTAGTGGGGGGCAAAGGGGCTTCACCCCCCCCTGAAATGTTTGTCCAACTCGTAAAAACGTAACAAAAATAAATACAAAGAATTTTTTGATGCGTTTTTAAAGTTTTGTGTAACCCCCCCCCCCCCAAAAAAAAAATCCTTTTGTAAAACCCCCTTCCCCCTGAAAATTTTGGATACGACCCTGTCATGCAGTGGGATTACCCTTTTAAACGATAATAAAACGTTTCTTCTTTGCAGGGACAAGTAACAAGCCTGTCACCCAAGCTTAGCGTAGCAAGGATCACTCCCTGGGCCCTGTATTACCAAGCAGAGCGTCAATCCATTGTTCTACTGCAGGGTCAACCATGGTAACAAAAGATTTATTTCGTTCTTCTCAGTATGGCTAGTTTTAGTGTATTCTTATTAGAACTTATAATTTAATCAAATTTTCACGGCTTTTTACAATGACATTTGAAATTATTACTTTTGTCATTTAGTTTTGGTTAAGATATTAATTAGGATACAATAAAAATTAGTATATATGGCCAAAAATCCTGTTCATAAAAATGGAACTGTCAAATCAAAAGTTTAGAAAAGCCTGCTTAAACAAAAGCGAAGGATTTTTTTTTCGTAGCCTAAGACACGTCTTCTATAATGGATTAAACTTAAGACCCTGATAAAAATCCATTATATAGAGCTATACGGAATGCAATTTTGCAAAAGGATTTTTGTTGGGGGTTATAAATTCAAACCCCCTAACCCCTCTGGATACGGCTTTGCTCCACCCCCTTCCCTTGATCCGGATGGTGTATTTTATTATTGTTGTTTCCATACAATTTATTCATTTAATGGTATTATTAACACCCCCCCCCCATTACTATTTAATAATTACGCTAATGAATCAAAGTTTGCGTCTTAAACCCCCCATTGGTCACACCTGTCTTCGCCTATCAAAAGTAGGCCTGCTTCTTGCCTTGAAGCTATATTGATAATAAAAAAGACAGCCTTCACCAGCTTGTGGTATTAAATTCTCAGCCTTTCATCGTAATCATCAACACTACCCGAGAGACAAAAAAACGGACGACTTACTCAGTGTTCCTAAGACACTCCACAGAGATCCTTTAGTCACTGTCGAATCTCTTAGCTTTCCCAGTATACGAGCGTAATTAGTGCTAACATAAGAAAACGGTGTCTTGATATGAAACGCTTTGGGGCTAAGCTCAAAGATGCCGACTTCTTAGCGCAGATGGTAGCCAAACCCTTTCCAGCATCCAGTGTGTCGGGTATAGGGTTGCAGAAAACAAGAAAAAGTCAATAACTGCTCTTGGTGGTCAAATTAGGAAACTAAGCACTAATTAAATTTAAAAGTCAAATTGTTTCCTTCAAAAATGTGAATTTCACTGTTATCTTTCAGAAGCTTAATAAGAAATACAGAGACGCATGACGACGATTTTAAGAGGGATTTGAAATGATTTCCAGGAATAGGGGGGGGGGGGGTGCATTGGCACATTTATCTGTTAAATATTATTGTGGCACCACTAAAAACTAATTGATTGCATAAAGAATAAAAATTTATTTTAAGGAAAATTGGAAAATAAAATACATTCTTAAGAGCAAGGGCGTATTCAGAATACTGGTGGAGGGGGTATTCTTCTCGGTGGGAAGGGGAGGGGGCTGACAAAAAAACATAAAACGCAACAAAATTCGTTTATAAGCATTTACATTACTTTTTAACAAATCAAACAAAATTTCACGGGGAGGGGGGGGGGTCAACCCGGTAACGACCACCCCTGGATGCGGCTTTGCTTCGAAGAATAAAATCATAATTAACTAGCAATGGTAGAATATTTGAAGAGTGCTTATCCGAACCAAAACATAAAGTTTTACCGCTCTTTTTTAAATAGCAAAAATGTATTAGCAATACAAATTGATGGTGGGAGGGGTGGGTGGTCTTGACTGGACCAAGGGCTTACTTTGTGTTTCGAATAATACAGAGTGGAAAACTTTGTGTGATTCTGCTTCAAATGAGGAAAAACATGCTTAATTTTCCGCAAAACAACTGGTCGTGCAATGGCATTCTGTGCAGCTTGAATTTATATTAATGTGATTCTGTAAAATGCAGTTATCCTCCCCCCCCCTTTGGAAATCCTGGATCCCTCGTTGAGTTGCATCGAAAGGCACAATATAATTTTGAAATATATTTACCGTTATTTTTCTAATACTAAATTATATTTCTGCGTATTTGTATCCAGTGGCGTCAATTCATAAGAATCTAGAGGGGGGCCGAAATGTGTTTTCAAAAATCAAGATGGGGACATTTTTTTCGTTTTTCAGATTTTCAAATGAAAATACAAAATGAAAACACATTTTCAATGAAAATACCCAAATAAAAGCCAATTTTTAAGAATCTAGGGAGGTGCAAAACAGCCTGCACATCATAAAATAAGGACTGTTGTTTTTAATCCTTTTCTAGCACAAATATGAAAAAGGTACCGTCTTTAAGGGTCTATAAAGGGCTTAAAATTGAATTTACGAGTAAGGCGATTATAATATTCCAAAGAGCATAAAAAAGGTATCGAGTGGTAGCTCCACCTAATTCAAAACTCAGTAATGGAAAGGTCTTCATATTCACCCTGTAAAAGAAATTTCTCTCTCTTAGAATTTTGATTTCTTATGACAAGGATACCTCTTTACTTACGCTTCGTGAATCACCGCGAAGAGTGTGATATAAAACAGTGAAAGCCGGTTAACATATTTTATTATTTGGGGGCTGAATTTTTCTTTACCTTGCCAGGGAAACTAATTCCCTCGTTCTTTTTTGTTTTTGTTTTTCATTGTTTCTCCTACTTTACAAATAGAATTCGTCAATGCAATAAATCAGCCTTTGCATGGAAAGCATAACCTTTAAAAAAAAACAAAAAAAACACAAAATTATGAATATAAGTTTTCACGATTATAGGCTACTATAAGTAGAAAAGTTAAACGATGAATTAGATATTTCAAATTAAAAAAAAAAAAATTAAATCGCCATTCCGATTCTATAGAAATATAGGGGAAATAATAATAAAAGTCAAGTTAGAACAAGCAGTAGCATTTTTTTTAATAGTAGTGGTGAGCAGGGACATCATTTGGAGAGTGTAAGGGCAGAAGGGTGGGGTATTTGCTCCCTAGATTCCCTCCGTGTATTTTAGAAAGTACGTTTTTCTGATGCTCTCAATAAAAAAATTTGTTTTTTTAGGGTGCTAGTTTTCAAGAAGAGCTAGTTTCCCCCCTATAATGTGGAGAAAAAAATTATTATATATCCCAAGCCCCTTGACTATCCGGATATGGACCCCTCTGGCCACCAATAAAAATACTGGAGATTCACCCCTGATGAAATGCCTATGAAAGTTTTTTTTGAAATGCCTATGAAAGATTAGTTTTTTTTTCTTTTTTTTACAGTCAAAGTAGAAAGCAAAAATTCTTAGCTATACAATAAATTAAAGGATACTTTTCTTATTATGTGCCTTGACCTTTCAGTAGCGTCAATTCTTAAAATGTATTGGGAATGTGTCTAGGGGGAGGGGGACAATTTAGTTTTTTTATAATTTTTCAGTGAGAACAGCAAAAGGGGAAAATTTTTCAATGAAAATAAGAAAGGTAATTTTCAGAACCTAGAGATGGAAAAAAGTCAAAAACGTTCAAAAATTAAATAAAAAAAACAAGTTTTTTAAACTGAAAGTAAGGAGAGACTTTAAAACTTAAAACGAACAGAAATTATTCCGTATATGAAAGGGGCTGTCCCCTCCTCAACGCCTCGCTCTTTACGCTAAAGTTTGACTTTCCCACAACTTTATTTTTCATAAACAATAAAAAACTTTAGCGTAAAGAGCGAGGCGTTAAAGAGGGGACAATCCCTTTTATATACGGAATAATTTCTGTTCGTTTTAAGTTTTAACGTCGCTCCTTACTTTCAGTTAAAAAACTTGTTTTTTTTATTTAATCTCAAAGCAAAAATGGGATGCCGTTCATTGGATTCAGCTCATTTTGCCGAAGTTGCACCTAATTATACGGGTTCAAACTGTGTAAAACATTCTAATGCGTTTTATTTTTTATACTTTTTACATTTTATACTTTATTGTTTATACTCCAGCTTTACGCTAAAAAGCACACGTCTCATTATTCAACTGGGGTCCAGTTCCCGAAGAATTTAAAGTTGATCTTGCTCCTAAACTGGAAATGAAATATCAATGCCTTCCAATCAGACTCTCTCAAAACAGCTAAAAAGCTCCTCATTCATCATGAGGCTGTTAACAACAAACGGACGTTTGTTAACACGTCCATGAGGTTGTTAACAACTAAAAAGCTCATCATTCGTCATGGGGTTGTTAACAACAAATGGATGTTTAAGCAACAAACGTTCAAGGAGCCATTGTAGCGTTTTCAAAAAAGTCAGTATCAGGGCCGTATTCAAATTTTTTGTTCGGGAGAGGGGGTTTACAAAAAAAAAAATTAAAAACGTGTCAGAAATATATTTATATCAAAAATATATTCATTTTGTTACGTTTTTATGAGCCGTACAAGCATTTTGAGGGTTCAAGGCCCTGCATATGGCCTTGGTCAGTATCAAAGCTGGATTGGGATCCCTTTGGACTCTAGGAATCAGTCAGTATCTAAGCTGGATTGATATCCCATTAGATTCTAAGAATCAGTCTCTTAACTGGTTAAACCAGAAGAAGAAAAAAAGTTACCCGACGGTATACATGGTAACAGGGGCGAATCTCCATCATTTTTATTGGGGGGGGAGGGGGCAAGAGGGGTCATTATCCGGATAGTTAAAGGGTACGGAATCTATAATATTTATTATTCTTCACACTACTGGGGGGGCAACTGCCCCCCTTTGCCACCCCCAAGTGACGCCTCGGCATGGTGACTGGGGATTTTGATTTATTGAAAAACTTATTTGCAAAGTACTATTTATATTTAGATTAATCCGCATTAATCTTCGTATTCGTTTTAAACATAGGGTTTAAACGTTTTAATAGAATTCGGGATTAGGAGCTTAGCACTTTAGAAACCACAGTTTAATTTGCGGAGACTTGGGGAGTCGATATCAAAGCTGGGTTCAGATCCTCTAGAACGGAGGTCAAAATCAGAAGTGCAATATATTGACTCAACAGACCCGGCGTAGAGAAAAAAAGAAAGTTCCTTGAATTGTTTTGCCTTAAGGGACAAAATATTTTTAAGATCGCCCTTCCAACATCATCATGTTAGAATAATGGCTTTAAGTATTTTTTTTTTCAAAAATTGGAACGATTGTGACATTGAAACGGCATAAAGCCAATAAAATGTAAGTACGTGCTTTCAAATTTTATAGTGGGGGTTTTAATTTTTTTTTATCTTCAAGTAAGGTTGCCATCTTCTTGGAAATAATATAGATGACAGTGTAAGTCTCGTCTTTTTTTCTAAAAGCTAAATCCATTCGGTCATTTTTCTTTGCCATTTTTATTGAATTTTACTTTACCTATTGACAATATCACAGCGTCAATTGTAATAAATATTAAGATATTAGGGTCCCTAAACACTTCCAAAAATGGACCTATCCGCTATTTCTTATGTTTATCGACTGATTTTTCCAACGTCATCATCGTATAAAACTAATGATCATAGAAAGTTGAGCAAAGGCTCACTGGATCGTAAATTCTGACATCTAGTATTATTTTTTGGCGGTACATATGTTGTTTTATTCTATACATGCCACTAATGTGCTGCAAGAGAAAAATCTGATGCCGGGCAAAAATTTCAAGTTGGTCATAGTAAGGTTTATAGGCCATAGTAAGTCCATAAAGGTTTAAATTGTAAGCAAAACGAATAAGGAGATAACTTGTTCTTTTTCGGAATCAAGATGATGTCAAGATTGAGGATTATTTTCTTCAGATAAATTTACCAGTGACCAGAGCCGTATCAGCTACCCCGGGTGCCATAGCTGGGAGGGGGCTAAGTTTTTTTGGTTTTGTTTGAGTTGGGAGGGGAGCCGTAATTAAATTCCCAAAGGCACTAAAAACCCTAGGAACGACTCTGCCAATGACTTAAAGTTTCAGCGACTCAGGAACTCTGACGGCTATTTGATCATGACATGATAGTATGGTTAGATATGACAACAACCCATTAGATGGGAAATAGACAATGGTGACAATGAGAGGGTTATGAAATGAGATGACTCCAAGTACTTTATAATGACGATTATGACAACGACAAGAGGGTGGAACATTTTTTGCAGTGTATGCAGCAATAGCAATGATGATTTTGGTGGTTAGAATCCGTATGAGGCGAGTACATGGACAATGATAACGAGATGCAGGTGGTTATAAGGTTAAAAGTTAATACTGATGATAAAACTAATGATGACGAGGAGCTATTTTCTATGGAAGGACACAATTTACCTTTCCGAAATCAGGTTTAAGGGCACAAATTCAGGAACATACAAAAGGGGAGGGGCAATGATTTTCTGTTTCATTAAAAAAAAAATAAAGATAAAAAAGGAATGTTTCAAAATCTAGGGTGTGATGGTGGAAATTTTGCCTTATTAAAAAAAAAAACAAGGAAAATACAAAAAAAACTTTTCGAAGTCTAAGCAGGGGCGAACCTCCAGCATTTTTATTGGGGGGGGGGGGGCAAGAGGGGTCCTTATCTTGATAGTCAAAGGGCATGGGATGTATAATATTTTTTTCTCCACATTATTGGGGGGGGGGCCCCTACCCCCCCCCCCAATAACCCTCCTTGTCACCCCCAAACGACGCCCCTGAGTCTAAGGAAGGGAAAAATTGTCCGTCTCCCCCTGACCCACCTGCCAATTAGACCTCCCGATCTAGTCAATTTATATTATTGTATTGATTCTTTTAATTATTAATGCCTGTTAGTCATTATATTCGCCGTTCAGAAGCCAAATAAACTGATTTTGGCTTTGATGAAAACTAGGCCTTTTAGGATATTAATTACCTTGAATATAAATTGTGAAAATAAGGACATTAATTGATTAATGGTTATTAAGCAAAAATGGGGAAAATTAGAAAAATAAACAAATCAGTGGTTATAGTTTAATGCAACAGTGTAAACTTTTGAGTGTTATTGACTAAATTTTGGGCAAGTTAAATTACGTTTATATACTATTCATCTATTGATTAATTGTTGGTCGTTATATTGATTCTTAACGCGATATTATCGTTTTTACTGCAAGAAATGCAGTTTATTGCAAGACCATAATTTGCATAATTTGGCTATTTATTTTAACTAAAGTTCATTTTGAGTATCATTTTCTCATTGATAGTGATTTGTGGTAGTTTTACGCTTGAAAGATTATTTGACTATATTTCTTCTCATTGTTGGCTTAATGGAGCTCTTCATTTTTCTTTGAAAAATTTGTTTCGTGGAATAAGTTTCTTAAATTAGTTTCTGTTCGTTTTTTATTGGCGAACTTTTTTACATAATTTTATTTTTTATGTCTTTTTAGGTTTTTTTTATAAGAATTGATAGTTTGGGTTGCTAATTGTATGTTGGAGAACCTTTTCCAACAATTTTTAATCCTGACACAAACAGTGTTTTTAATTTAATTTTATAACTCCTGAAGTAGACCTGAAAAATAAAACTTAATATCATTCCCAAAAGATTCAATTTATGCTCTCTGACAACCTGGATACACTTACACTTTTTTTTATTTTTTTAAAATTATAAGAGTAGAAGTAGTAATAGTAGTAGCCCAAAATGGTTCAGCTTAATACCCTCAATCGTTCTCAATATATTGCTGAGGTGCCTTATTGGTAACCATAAACACAATGTCTTTTGATTTAGTTTAAAGCAACATTTTGTTTCAAAGCATAACGGTCGGATTGCGTAACTGTGGGGGTGGACATGCCCAATATCCCTAAAGACGTAGCTACTGGACCGTTCTACTATGCTGAACAAAATGGCTGTATCAAAATTTTGACTGGATACGTTTGGAAAATGAATGGGCTTGAGAAAAGGCTGTTTGCTCTCCAATCTCTTTTTACCCTTAACAAGGGCACCAGAACTTATAATTTTGAATCGAGTTAGTTCCTTTAAAAGTTTCAATGATATTTATGGCTATTATAGAGTGATATTGCCTATGATATTTCTTATATGCCCTTTTGAAAACCAGCATGCATACAATTTGTTTGTTTAATTGAAACTCCTCCTAAACCTTCACTAGAAGTTTCACCTTAATACACTTAGTGGCATTAGTTATAGTAACCGCATTATTAGAATCAATAACATAGACAGAGTTACTTCGGGCTAGTTCAAAATCCCCCAAAACTAATCATCAAATCACTAACTCAATAATGTAAGAGGTTCTTGATATATTTGTCAGTTGTTCTTCTTCAGCATTTTAAAAGTCCAAAATCTTATAGCTTATTGTTATTCATTTCAACATCAACATGAATACTCTTTAAAAGCTTGACCTTAGTGCCCTTAGCTTTCGCATTAGTAATGAGAATTATTTATTTATAATAACGCGATTTATAATTTTAGAATGACGCGACCCTAAGAGCCCAAGGGGATTTATCACCTTGCTGTATATCGAACGGTGTTAGTGTGTCTGTTATTTGTTATGCGGATGACGTTCCTAACCTAAGTACTTAAGTAGGTCTGTGTTTAGTTTGGAAAAAAGATTTAAGGAGATTGCTAAGAATTATAATGAGATTGGTCTTTCTTTAAATGCGGCTAAGTCTCAAGTCCTAGCATTTAATTTTAACGGTTCTGAAACCCCTGATAAAGTAAATCTGGGTTATTCTGATGTTGTACCACTGCAGGAGCTTGTGTACCTTGGTTTACCTGTTGGTACATCCTCAAAGTCAACTCGGAAATTACTTATTGCCTGAACCGAACGTAAGATCCGTAATGTGTATACTGGTGCAGATGAATCACAGCTTAATTTTGGTAAACGCCATCTTGTGAAAATATATTATACTCTTTCTCTCCCTCATGTTCTTTACCTAGTTTTTTTCTAGGATATTTTTAACCAATCGGATTGTTTTAATTTGCACATATTTGCTCCTATTTTTGTATGTGTTTTCATTTTCTTCATTGTTTTGTTTCATTTACTTTCCTTTTTGTTATTCTCCATCGTCATGCTTTGTATTCTTGATGGGTTATAAAATAAATAAATAGATAAATTAGCAATAGTTATAGCAGTATTAGTAGCAGTATGCGCATAGCACCTTTAGTTTCTTTAACATCCCCTTCAACACACGCTGAAAGTTTCAGCTCAGTACCATCAACCGTTCCTGAAGCACTTCTGGTGCGTCCGCTAGACAATCTGTGTTGGCATAGTGTGTTTTGAATTAGCTTCATACAGTTTCTATGTATCCCAAATTTTTCGCCTTATTACCTTTAGTTTCAATAGCAGTAGCAGTAGTAGTAGAAGTAGAATGATAGTAGTAGCCTAAGCTTTAGTGGCAGTAGTAGTAATAGAAGTAGTAATAATAGTAGCAGTAGTAGTAGTATGAGTAAACCCAGTAGCATTAGGATGCAAATATTTTCTTTTGGCTAGTTAAACATCCCTCACAACAAACCCTGTTATTTTTAACTTCACACACCAGACTGTTCCTAAAATACTGTTGTTGCGCTGTTTTGACAAGCTGCATACAGACGGCGTATTGTGATTCAGCTCACCACCCCTCCCCCTCAAAATTAATTGACAACTTCACCTTTATACCCTTAGGCATAGTTGTCATAGTAGTCACAGTAGTAGTATTAAGATTACTAGTCACAGTATTGAATAGCGGTACTACTACTAGCAGCAGTAGTATTAACAGTAGTGACTTTTGGTCAGTAGAACATCCCATCTCATCATGTTCTGGATGTTTCAATTTAGTACAATTAGCCATTGCTATGACATTGTTGATATGTCCTTTTGAGAACGTATATGTTCATATACGTCTTGAAATTTTCATCTCAATGCTCATAGCCTTACAAGTAGTTGCAATAGAAGCAGCAATAGTAAATGTAGTGGTAACAGTAGAATTAACAGTAATGTGCACATATTGCTTTTTGGTAAAATGGTCTCCTCTTCTAAGAATTCTCTGAAAGCTCTAGCTTAATGCCCAAATCAATTCTTGAGAAAAGCTATTTTGACAATGTGCATGCACATAGCGTCTTTGGATTTAGTTCAAATTTTCACTCAATACTGTAAATGGAGTAGTGGGGTAGTAGTAGTGGTGGTAGTTTTAGTAGTATTGGTTGCATGCAAATATTGCCTTTTTGATCATCTCCCTTATCATTTCCTGAATTTTCCAAATCAATATGCTCAGTTGTTCCTGTGTTACGCCCTTTTGACAATCCGTATACACATAACATGTTTTGTATTTAGTTCAACACTCCCCTTAACATCAAACAGTTCGTGCTAACGAACTGTGAGTAAGGAGCGACCCGGCTCAATGGTAACCGAATCTCTAAAAAACGGAATTTTGATACCAATAGATGTATCAAAAGAATCAGATTTTAATTTTGATTTCAAAAATATAAGTTTTATCAAGTTTAGTTTTACCCATCCAAAGCTACGTGCCTGAGAAAATTTGTCTGATTTTCGAAAGAAGGAGGAAAGACCCCCTAGAAGTCATAAAACCTTAATGAAAATCACACCATCATATTCAGCATATCAAATAACACTACTGTAGAGGTTTCAAGCTCCTATCTACACAAATGTGGAATTTTCCATTTTTTGCCAGAAGAAAGATCACGGATGCGTGTTTATTTGTTTTTTTTTTGTTTTTTTTTTCCCTAGGGGTAATCGTATTGACCCAGTGGTCCTAGAATATCGTAAGAGGGCTCATTGGAACGGAAATCAAAAGTTCTAGTGCCCTTTTTAAGTGACCAAAAAAAGTGGAGGGCAACTAGGCCCCCACCCACGCTAATTTTTTTCTCAAAGTTACCTAATTAAAATTTTGAGATTGCCATTTTGTTCAGCATAGTTGAAAATATAATAAACATGTCTTTTAGGATGACTTACTCCCCAACAGTTCCCAGGCGAAGGGCTGCAAGTTTTGAACTTTTCCCATTGCTTACATTTTGTTTTGGTTATTTGGAAGTATACAGACATTTTCAGGAAGGATTTTTTTCTGGTGGGGGGGCGGCGGGCGGAGGGGGTTACTCGGGAGAATCTTTCCGTGGAGGATGTTTCTTTGCGGTAAGGGACATTTCTATGAAGGGGGTGCCGGATTTCCAAGCATTATTTAAAAAACGACAGGAATTAAATAAAAAAAAACAAGTTTTTTCAACTGAAAGCAAGAAGCAACATTAGAACTTAAAACGAACAGAAATTATTACGTATATGAGGGGTTCTCCCCCAAATCAATACCTCGCTCTTTACGCTAAAGTTTTTTTTTAGTGCTTTCAGAAGAGCTATCTATTCTAATTAAACGGCCTTTGTGATTCAGGGGTTTGGGAATTAAATTTTTTTTTAACTTTTAACGTAAAGAGCGTGGTATTGACTAAGGGGAGATCCCCCTCATATACGTAATAACATATACGTAATAAACAAAACAATAAAAAAAAAAAAGCGATACGGCTCAACAGTAATCGAAACTTTCAAAAACAGAATTTTGATGTTAATAAATGTATAAAAAGAATGGGATTATAATGATGATTCTAAATATATAAATTTTATTAAGTTTATTATTACTCATCAAAGGCCATGAGCCTGAGAAAATTTACCGGATCTTTTAAAGAGGGGGGAACCATCCCCTACAAGTGAAAGAATTTTAATGAAAATCACACCGTCAGATTCAGCGTATCAAAAAACCCTTTTACATAGGTTTCAAGCTCATATCTGCAAAAATCTGCAACTTTGTATTTTTTGCCAGAAGCAAAATATACGAATATAGAAGTTCGTTACGGAAGTTAATTTGTAAATTACGTCAGAACCAAATTTAGAGACAACCATTTAGCAAAAGAAAAGTAAAATTTTTACAAAAATTTTGTTTGTTTATTCAATGAAGGTGAGCCAAAATAAAAGCTGCATCAACTGGAAAACGATCATAAATTAAATAAAAACAACAAGTTTTTTGAACTGAAAGGAACCAGTGACATTTAAACTTAAAACGAACAGAAATTATTCCGTATATGAAAGGGGCTGTCCCCTCCTTAACGCCTCGCTCTTTGCGCTTTGACTCTGTCTCCCAACTTCATTTTTTAAAACAATAAAAAACTTTAGCAAAGAGTGAGGTGTTGAGAAGGGGTCAGCCCCTTTCATATAAGGAATAATTTCTGTTCGTTTTAAGTTTTAATGTCGCTCCTTACTTTCAGTTTAAAAAACTTGTTTTTTTTATTTAATTTTCTCTAAAAGGCTCACCTGAATGCCCTTCGTCTTTTTGGAAAGTAAAGTCCAAATATGCATGCCTTTCTCGATAACATACACTATGTGTAAACAATGGACGAATTTCCTAACTTACAGCTGTCGTCCTGAGGACTGTGGGGAGGTTAACATCCCCAAAGGACTTTTCAACAATGCTGAACAAATTAGTTCTCTTAAAATTTTGATCGGACGTGTTTTGGGGAATGATAGGCTTAGAGGGGGGCTGATTGCCTCCATTCACTTTTGACTCTTAAAAGGGCACTAAAACTTCCGACTTTCAATCAAATGAGCTCCATCTGATTCAAAGTTTATACGACTGTCCGTTCCATAAAAACCTTATATACCCCGGGACATAACTTACAACCCTTGCCCATGGGCTCTGGGGGATTGTGTTCACCCTAACGAAATTCTTATATGATTTGGACTCTTAAAAGGGAACTAGAACTATACATTTCCAATCAAATGAGCCTCTTCTTAAGTTCCACGACCATCCCTTCCATAAAAACTTTATATGCCCCTGGGGGATAACTCACAACCCTTACCCTCCGGCTCTGGGGGATTCTATCAACCTCAAAGATCTTGTTATATGATCTTTGGACAATTTTTGAACAAATGCTGTCTCAAAATTTCTATCGGATTCATTTTGGAAAAATACGACGTGGGGTGGCTGCCCCCGATCACTTTGACTTTAAAAAGGGCACTAGAACATCTGTTCTCCAATTCAATGAGCCCACTCCAGAGTTTATACGACCACCCTTTCCATAAAAACTTTATGTACCCTTTGGGTATAACTTACAACCCTTGCGCTGAGGGCTGTGGTGGGTTGTCATCCTCAAAGACATAATTTTCAGACCTTTCAACTACGCCGATCAAAATGGCTATCTCAGAATTTTGATTAGCTATGTTTTGGGAATTCAGGGGCATGGGGGTGGGGGTCTTGTTGCCCTTCAACCCCTTTTGTATATTGAAAAGGGCACTATCCTTTTCAATTTCCAGTTCAATGAGTCCTTTTCGAAGTTTCTACGGCAACAAATAACCATTTCAAAAGTTCTATCAGCTACATTTCGGGAAAATACGACGTAAGGAGATGGGGGGGGGGTGGCTGCCCTCTGATCACTTTGACTCATAAAAAGGTTACTAGAACTTCTGCTTTCCAATCAAATGAGCCCATTCTGGAGTTTTTACGGCTACCCGTTCCAAAAAATCTTATGTGTCCTCGGGCCATAACGTATAACCCTTGTCTTAAGCGCTGTGGGGAGTTATCGTCTTCAAAAACCTAATTTCCAGACTTTTAACTACGTTGAACGAAATGTGTTTTGGGGAATGATAGGCTTAGAGGGGGGCTGATTGCCTCCATTCACTTTTGACTCTTAAAATGAGCACTAAAACTTCCGACTCAAAAAGCTCCATCCGATCCAAAGCTTATACGACCACCCGTTGATTAAAAATCTTAAATGCCCCGGGGCATAACTTACAACCCTTGCCCATGGGCTCTGGGGGGTTGTTTCCACCCTAAAGACATTCCATATGATTTTTGTACTATTGGTAACAAAATGGCAATATCAAAATTTTGAATGGATGTGTTTGGGGAAATGAAGCACGTAGGGGGGAGGGGGTGGGGAATTTTGTTGCCCCCCAATCACTTTTGACTATTAAAAAGGGCAGTAGCCCTTTCAATTTCCAATCGAATGAGCCCTGTTTCTACGACAACAAATGGCCATCTCAAGATTTCTATCAGAAGCACTTCAGGAAAATACGAGTTGGGAGGGGTCACTTGCCCTCTGACCACTTCAAATCTCAAAAAGGGGACTAGAAATTCTGATTGCCAATCCAATGAGCCCCCTCCGAAGACCCTACGACCATCCTTTCTATACAAACTTATATAATCCCAGGGCATAACTTACAAGCCTTCTCCTGAGGGCTGTGGGGGGTTGTCATTCTCAAAGATATAATTTCTGGACCTTTCAACTATGTTGAACAAAATGGCTATCTCAAAATTTTGATTGGATGTGTTTGGGGAAATGGTGGGTGTGGGAGGGGGTTATGTGCCCTCCAATCACTTTCGACTATTAAAAAGGGCACTAGCCCTTTCAATTTCCAATCGAATGAGCACCTTTCGAAGTTTCTACGACAAATCCTTCGACACGAAAAGCCCTGGTCTAAAAGCAAAAAAAATAAAAAAATAATACATTGTGCCCATATCGCTCTTTACTTAGGCAGCGCTATTGCGCTGCCTATGATTAGGCTTTATTTTTGGGTTTGTCCTAATCGATGTGGAACTGCAAATAATCGATTTTGAATATCCAGTCAAATAATCGGTTAAATAATTAGTCTTGAAAAAACTTCGCAAAATAAGCATTTTTGTTTATAAATATTTGTCCTTAAAATAATAGTTCTTGAATAATCAGTCAAACAGTCTCAGATAATCGCAATTGAAAAAATTATTTACTATTCATTCGCCAAATAAGTATTGTTGTTTATAAATATATGTCCTTATTTTTGGATTTGTCCTAATGGATTTGGAACTACACATAAGCGATTTTCAATAATCAGTCAAATAATTTCAAACAATCTTTCTTGAAAAAATTATTTAGTATAATAAGTATCATTGTTTATCAATGTTAGTCCTTATTTTTGGGTATATCCTAATCGACGTAGGACTAAAAATAATCGATCTTGAATAATTGGCCAAATAATCCCAAATAATCGGTCTTGAAAAATTTATATAGTATTCATTAGCCAAATAAGCATTGTTATTTATCAACGTTAGTCCTTATTTTTGGGTTTGTCCTAATTGATGTAGAATTAAAAATAATCGATCTTGACTATTTAGTCAAATAATCTCAAATAATCGGTCTTGAAAAAACTATATAGTATTGATTAGCCAAATAAGCATTGTTGTTTATCAATATTAGTCCTTATTTTTGGGTTTGTCATAACGGATGTGGAACTACAAGTAATCAATCTTGAATAACCAGTCAAATAATCTAAAATAATCGGTCAAATAATCAGTCTTGAAAAAATCGTTTAGCAATCATTCGCCAAATAAGCATTGCTGTTTATAAATATTAGTCCTTATTTTTGGCTTTTTCCTAATAGATGTAGAACTACAAATAATCGATCTTGAATAATCAGTCAAATAATCCCAAATAATCGGTCTTGAAAAAATTATATAGCATTGATTAGCCAAATAATCATTGTTGTTTATCAATATTAGTCCTTATTTTTGGATTTGCTCTAACGGACATGGAACTACAAATAATCAATTTTGAAATACCAGTCAAATAATCTCAAATAATCGGTAAAATAATCAGTCTTGAAGAAATTGTTAGTTATCATTCACCAAATAAGTATTGCTGTTAATAAATATTAGTCCTTATTTTTGGCTTTTTTCTAATGGATGTAGAACTACAAATAATCGATCTAGAATAATCGGTCAAATAATACCAAATAATCGGTCTCGAAAAAATTATATAGTATTCATTAGCCAAATAAGTATTGTTGTTTATCAATATTAGCCCTTATTTTTGGGTTTCCCTAATGGATGTGGAACTACAATAATCAATTTTGAATAACCAGTCAAATCATCTAAAATGATTGGTCAAATAATCTGTCTTGAAGAAATAGTTAGTTATCATTCGCCAAATAAGCATTGCTGTTTATAAATATTAGTCCTTATTTTTGGGTTTTCCCTAATGGATGTTGAACTACAAATAATCAATTTTGAACAACCATTCAAATAATCTAAAATAATCGGTAAAATAATCAGTCTTGAAAAAATCGTTTAGTAATCATTCGCAAAATAAGTGTTGCTGTTTATAAATATTAGTCCTTACTTTTGGCTTTTTCCTAGTGAATGTAGAACTACAAAAATCGAACTTGAATAATCGGTCAAATAATGCCTGATAATCGGTCTTGAAAAATGTGTATAGTATTCATTAGCCAAGTAAGTATTGTTGTTTATCAATATTAGTCCTTGTTTTTGGGTTTGCCCTAATGGATGTGGAACTACAAATAATCAATTTTGAATAACCAGTCAAATAGTCTAAAATAATCGGTCAAATAATCAGTCTTGAAAAAATCGTTCAGTAATCATTCGCCAAATAAGTATTGCTGTTTATAAATATTAGTCCTTATTTTTGGATTTTTCTAATGGATTAATTAATAAAAACTTTCCAAAAAATAGGTTTTTCAAGGAAAGTAAAGGTCTTTTTAAACTTAAGCTCAGCAGATATAAATACCTGTTAAAATTCCAACTCATAACGACCAGAAATTACTATTAAAGAATGAATGAAACCCAAAACGAACAGAAATTAAATAAACAATCATAGGAAAAACATGCAACAAGTAATAATATAAATGAATAAATAGATCTTAAAGCAAGAGATGCATCAGTTGAATATGAAAATCAAGCTTAAAACGAAAAAATATATTTTGCTATTGAAGTGTAAATGAAACTTAGAACAAACAGAAATTAAATAAAGAATCAATGCAAAAAAACATGCAACAGATACTAATGTAAACGAACAAATAAATCTGAAAGCGACTGATACTTAAATTGACTATGCAAATGAAGCTTGAAACGAACAAAATCTCAACAAACAAGAATTTGGGTATCGCCTCCTTCTCTCACTGCAAAACTAAAGCCTACTGCGTCATTGGAGCTTTATTAAAAACCAATTTTATTACAAATACTGTCTTTTGTACTTAATATTGAAAATAAACCTTAAAATTATAGTAAAATTTGAACTGATCAGATCCCTGCCATTAATAACATTATACATCTAATATCCAGCTTAATTTGCTAGTTCTTTCTAAAATTGTTAAAGATGAATATAATTTCACCTCAAACAAGAGTTTGGATGCTGCCCCCTTCCTTGACTGTAAATAAAAACCAAAAGCCTACTGCGTCATTGGCGCTTCACTGAAAACGAATTATATTACAAATATTTTATTTTCTAGTTCTTACAGTATTGAAAATAAAAATAAATTCAAGTGAAATAAGTTCTTGAACTAATGGATCTTTCAACAACTAATATCATTATATATCAAATATTCAATTTGATGTTGTTTATACTTTCCAAGACTGTTCAAGACGCATATAGTTTTCAGTAAAGCGCCAATGACGCAGTAGGTTTTAGACTTTTACAGGGAGAGAAGGAGGTCATACCAAAACTCTTGTTTGTAGTGATTTTTGTTCGTTTCAAGCTCGATGTGCATATTCAATTTAAGTTTCATTCGTTTTAAGATTCAGTTATTAATTTGCATTAATATATATTGTATGTTTGTTTGCATTGATTGTTTATTTAATTTCTGTTCGTTTTTAGTTTCATTTATACTTCAATAGCAAAATATTTTTTTTCATTTTAAGCTTAATTTCCATATTCAACGTAAGCATTACTTGCTTTAAGATCTATTTATTCATTTATATTATTACTTGTTGTACGTTTTTTCCTATGATTGTTTATTTAATTTCTGTTTGTTTTGGGTTTCATTTATTCTTTAATAGGAATTTCTGGTCGTTTTGAGTTTGAATTTTAACAGGTATTTGTATCTGCTGAGCTTAAGTTTAAAATGGCCTTTACTTTTATTTGAAAAATTTGTTTTTCGGAAATTTTTTTAATTAATTTTGTTCGTTTTTTTTGCAAAAAATTTCAAGTTTTTAAAAATTATTTATTACAAAATCAAACTTTAAAAAAATCAAATCTTCATCAAAGTATCAAAACTGGTTTCAAAGTAACAATATCAAAGTGAAAAAAGTTTCTTCCCTTTGAAATGTGCCCCCTTTGAAGTTTATACGACGACCCCTTCTGTATGAAGTGCGTCTGGAAAAAAATAAAAATAAAAGGAGTGTGGGGGGAGGCTAGCTGCCCTCCGATCACTTTTAACTCTTAAAAAGTGAATTACAACTTTCAATTTCCAATCAAATGAGCCCTCTATGAAGTTTATGTGAGCATCCCTTCCATAATGACCATACGTGTCCCCAGGGCATAACTTACAACGCCTACCCTCGCCCTGGGGGGGGCTGTTTCGACACCGGAATTTTTGTTATCTGAACCTTGAACTATTTTTAACAAATTGTCTATCTCAAAATTTTTATCTGATGCATTTAGGGCGTGGGGGGGCATGGGCGTAGGCAGCATCTTGTGTAGGGGGGGGGGCAGCCACTTCTTTGATGTAGGGGGGGAGGGATCTTACTAATACTTCCCGAGGTCCTGTGAATATAGGTCTTTAGAAACTAGTCATTCTATATTAGTCATTCTAGTCGGCCTTTAACATTTTCCATGTTCTACTTTTCCTGCAACAGTATAACATAAGAGACCCACTATCCTACTTCCAATTTCCAGAAAACATAAAACACCACAAAAGCGATTTGACACAAATCACAGTTTCTTAGATAACATTTAGGTTAGATAACAGCTTCTTCTAAGAATTCAACTCAAAAGTTTACAGTTGGGCAAAATTAAATGTTAAAATTGGTATAGGGCCCACGTCTAGCCAAAGCAAACAGTTTCAATACAAAAACCAAAGGGGCTTCTGGTGGATTATAAATGCTCTGACAGATTGCAGTGTATTTTTTTTTAAAAGTCTGACCTTAATTAATACTTTTACCAAAAATTTCAGATTGGATCAGGTTTTATGGTGATTAACTCTGAAATTTTGTTCAATTTTGTCTGAAAGCCTACGCCTAATTACGAATACTAGAAAAATCGCGTTGTCAACTCACATTGTATTCTCCTATTATTTGTTTGTTTTTTGCAGCTTCCGAGACCTGCCATCTTCACCAGTTTGCTGTTAGTATTTTTCATCCTGTGGGATAGTGAACTCCCATGTTCGGCCACAATACCCAGGGTAAATTCGGCATGCCGTACCAAGGTGTCCAAAAGTGGGCTATGCTTGTAAAAGCTGTGTAAACAGCATATTTAAAGGTTGAAGGCAAGCCTAATACCCAAAACTGTGTGATTTCTGGTGTTGTTTAATCCTGTCAGTTCAGTAGGTGAACTGAAGTTATTTTTTTCTGTTAAATTTCATTCAAGATTAAATGATTAAAAATAAAACAGAAGAGAAAAGAAAGAAAGGTGGCTGTGATCCAGAAGAAAATAAAATAGCAGTTTTTTCTGTCTTATTCTACAAGAAGTCAGTTGGATTCTCTAGAAGTACCATGGGTGTCCCTAGAGAAACGCTGCAAGACTACATAAAAAAAAGTTGGGAAGCTGAATATCCCTCTAAAAAGTCTGGACATGAATTTCCTTACACCCTGTTACAACCCATGATCAATATTTACAGAGGAACAAGCAAAACGACTAAAAATCTTACTTGAAAACGATAGCTGATATGCTTTCGACTGTATTCCCCTAGAAGCGCGTAAATTTCCATACACTTTTGCCATTATTAAGAGCATAAAAGTACCGGATAACGGAACTGCAAAGGTAGTGGAGACAGTGGAGGAATTACAGGTAAAGATTGGTACCGTGGTTTTATGAATTGACTTAAAACTCTATCAGTAAGAACGCCAATAAATACAAGCCTATGACGGACAACTGCTTTCAACTGTCACAGTGTAGGAGCTTTCTTTAACAACCTGGATTGAGGCCTATATAAACACATGTTCAGACCACAAGACATTGGAAGTTTTGACGAATCAGGTCTGAAAAAATCCACAAGCCTGGTAAAATCATTGCACTGCGAGGCTAGAAGTAAGTAGGGAAGGTCACGTCAGCAGAAAGAGTTCAGTTGACCACGATTTGTGCTGATGTTAATGTGTTGGGAACACAGTTCCTTCTCTACTTATTTCCCCACAAAAACAGTGTCCGGAAATTTTACTCAGGGGAGCTTTACCAGGAACCATCATGATCAGCTCAGAAAATACTTCTGGCTGGATGACTGCCTCTCATTCTTTGCTTTACTTGCAGCATTTTATCAATCAACTCAAACCCGAAAAATCAACAGGAAAAAAATATGAAAAACTCAGAAGTGCTCACTGACACCCCTATGAAAAAATGCATTGCTGCTAGGATAAAAGCTGTATCTGCCAAAAAGCCCTAGTAATGGAACGGAAGAAAGTCAGACAAGTGAAAAGACTAAAAAGCAAAAGGCGTGTCTCTGGCAACAAGAGTTACAGTTAGAGTGACGATTCTGACGTAGATGATCCTGTATACAACAACTCTTCAGACCCCAGCATAGACATTGAAGACAAGCCCCCTACAAGCAACTTCTAATTTGACACTGAGAAAGTCAAGGCTGGTGATTACATTCTGATTGAGCTGAAGAGCAAGAAAGGGAATTCTGTTCAAGATGTTATCATTATCAAAAGTAGCAATTGAAGAACTTAAGGTCCTCTTTTGGAAGAAGACTGGAGCAAGAGACTTTGCACTAACTGACGAGATGGATAGTGTCTTAAAGACAGAAGTTGAAATAAAGCTGCCGCCACTGAAAGGTGGAACACCAAAATTAGCGGAACGGCTTACTTTTGGTGTTGATCAGTCAATGTATGATTTGAAATTAATACTCTTCATTTTTTTTTAAACTTTAATTAAATTAATTTTGTATTTTTTTATGCTGAACATATTCTTTCTTAATTTTATATCCGAAAAACAAGCTTTAATGTTCCCCTGGTCACTTTTCTTTTTCTTTTGTCCGGTGGCCAAACGTAAGGCAGAGACGACTGAACCAGTGCCGGGATGGCCCAGGTTTGGCACTCTTGACCACTTGGATAGAGAGGCCTCCAGGTGGAAAAATGGCGGAGTATTTCTAATTGTCTTTTTCAAGGATGGTATTGAATGAGTTACTTTTGCTTTGACATGCTCAGCAACTTCTTATCGCTTGAATCAATTCATGGAGAATTAAACAAGTCAAAATCAGCCGATCGTGGGCCAGTCTCCTATATATATATATCGGACCGAAAATCAATATTGAAGATCAAAACGTAAATGTTGATATTGCAAACAATATTTGGAAATTCCTGTTTATTTCCAGTTTTTTTAACCATATACCAGGTAACATCCAAAAAAAAATTCCAACATGCAAAAACTTCTCGCTAATATCTATCGTAAATTTGAAGTTCTAGGGGGGGGGCAGCTGCCCCCCCTACCCCCCCCCCTTCCCTACGCCCATGGGGGGGGGGGGCGAGTTACCCACTAATCTCATTTGATTCTTAAAAAGTGAATGAGAACTCTCAATTTCCAATGAAATGAACCCTCTCCGAAGTTAATACAAGCATCCCTTCCATAAAAATGATATATGCCCCCAGAGCATTACTTACAACCCCTCCCTCTGGCCCTGGGGGGGGGGGGTGCATCGACATACGAGTTTTTCTTATCTGACCTTTGAATTATTTTTAATGAAATGGCTATTTTAAAAACTTTTTCAGATAGGATTGGGGGAAAAAGGGCATGTGTTTGTGTGGGGGGGGGGGGGCTAGTTACTCTCGGATATCTTTTGACTCTTAAAAAATGAACTAGAACTTTCAATTTCCAATCAAATGAGCCATCTCTGACGTTTATACGAGCATCCCTTTCATAAGAACCATACACGCATCCAGGAGAACACTTACAATGCATATCTCCTGGGCCTTTGGGGGGGGGGGGGAGGGTGTTTACACTGGATTTTTTGTTATCTAATTTTTGAACAATTTAAAAAAAACTGGCTGTATCAAAATTTGTAGCAGATGGGTATGTGGAAAAAAGCGCATGGGGGGCTGGTTGCCCTTAAATCTCTTGACTCTTAAAAAGTGAACTAGAACTTTCAATTTCCAATCAAATCAGCACTCTATGAAATTTATACCGGCATCCTTTTCCTGAGAACTATACATGGTTTTAGAGCATAACTTAAAACACCATCCCTCGGGCCCTGGGGGGTTGTATTGACACCGGAGTTTTTCTTATCCGACCTTTGAACTTTTTTTTTATCACAATGTCCATCTCAAAATTTTCATCAGATGGGTTTGGAAAAAGAGGGCGTGGGGGACGGGGCTAGTTGCCCTCGGATCCTTTTGACTATTGAAAGTGAACTTGAACATTCAATCTCCAATGAAATGAGCCCTCTCTGAAGTTTATACGAGTATTCCTTTCATAAGAACCATATATTCCCCAGGGCATAACTTACAACGCTTGCCCCCGGGCCCTGGAGGCTTGTGGTGACACCTGAGTTTTTGTTATCTGACTTTTGAACAATTTTTATCTTAATGGCTATCTCAAAAATTTTGTCGGGTGCATTAGGGAAAAAAGGGTGTGGGGGGGCTAGTTGCCCTCCAATCTCTTTTGACTCTCAAAATCTGAACTAGAACTTTCAATTTCTAATCAAATGAGCCCTTTCTGGAATGTTTACAAGCATCCCTTTCATAAGAACCATATATTCCCCTAGGGCAAAACTTACAACGTCTGCCCTCGGGCCCTGGGGGACTGTGTTGACCCCGGAGTTTTCGTTTTATGGTCTTTGAACTTTTTAAAAAAAATGGCTATCTCAAAGTTCTTATCAGATTGGTTTGAGAAAAAAGGACGTGGAGGGGGTGGGGGGGGGGGGGGACTTTCTAGAACTTTCAATTTCCAATTAAATGCGCCCTTTTTGTAGTTTATACGAGCATCCCTTCCATAAGAACCATGTATGCCCCCAGAACGTAACTTACAACGCCAGCCCCCGGGCCCTGGGGGGTTTTGTCGACACCAGAGTTTTGTTATATGATCTTTGAAGTTTTTTTTTTTAACAAAATAGCTATCTCAAAATTTTTATCGGATGCATTCTGGAAAAAAGGGCGTGGGGGGCTGGTTACCTTTTGACGCTTAAAAAGTGAACTAGAACTTTCAATTTTCAATCAAATGAACCCTCTCTGAAGTTTATACGAGAATTCATTCCAGGACAACCTTATATGCCCCCAGGGCACAACTTATAACCCTTGCCCTCCAGACTGGGAGGGGAAGGTCTGCTCAAAGGTATAATTTCCAAAACTTTCAACAATGTTGAACAAAATGGCTATCTCAAAATTTTGATTGGATGTGTTTGGGGAAATGCTGGGCTTGCAAGGGGTGTTAGTTGCCTTCCAATCACTTTAGTTTCTACGACAACGCTTTCTATAAAAACCTTATATGCCTCTAGAGCATAACTTACAACCCTTGCGCTGACGGCTATGGGGGGGGGAGGTTGTCATCCTCAAAGATCTAATTTCCAGAATTTTCAACCACGTTGAACAAAATGGCTATCTCAAAATTTTGATTGGATGTATTTGGGGAAAAGGTGGGCGTGAGAGTGGGATTAGTTGCCCTCCAATCACTTTCGACTATTAAAAAGGGTACTAGCCCTTTGAATTTCTAATCGAATGAGCCGTTTTTGAAGCTTCTACGACAAAACTTTCTATAAAAAGCTTATATGCCCCCAGGGCATAACTTACAACGGCTCTGGGGCAGTTTTCTCCTCAAAAACATAATGTCTATCTGGAAATCAACTACGTAGAACAAAATGGCTATCTCAAAATTTTGATTGGATGTGTTTGGGGAAATGGTGGGTGTGGAAGGGGTGTTCGTTGCCTTCCAATCACTTTTGACCCTTAAAAAGGGCACTAGAGCTCTCAATTTCCAATCGAATGAGCCCCCTTTAAAGTTTTTACGACGACCCCTTCCATATGAAGTGTCTCTGAGAAAGAAATAAATAAATGATAAAACATTTGAGCCATATGGCCTTTACTATAGGCAACACTATAGCGCTGCCTCTGATGGATGTAGAACTACAAATATTGATCTTGAATAATCGGTCAAATAATCCCAAATAATCGGTCCTGAAAAAATTATATAGTATTCATTAGCCAAATAAGTATTTTTGTTTATCAATATTAGTCCTTATTTTTGCGTTTGTCCTAATGGATGTGGAACTACAAATAATCATTTTTGAATAACCAGTCAAATAATCTAAAATAATCGGTCAAATAATCAGTCTTGAAAAAATTGTTTAGTAATCATTCGCCAAATAAGTATTGCTGTTTATAAATATTAGTCCTTATTTTTGACTTTTTCCTAATGGATGTGGAACTACAAATAATCGATTTTGGATAATTGGTCGAACAATCTCAAATAATCAGTCTTGGAAAAACTAGTTAGTATTTATTCGCCGAATAAGTTTTCTTGTTTATCATTATTAATCCTTATTTTTAGATTTTTTTAATGGATGTAGACTTCAAGTTTTAATCCACCACTTTGACGATAAACGTAAGAAATTCAAAGGTAGAATTAATTAATTAGGCTTCTGAACAGCTCATTTAGTGCCATTATAACTACTTGTGAGACTTATAATTATCCATATTTATAACACTGTACATTGTAGATTGTATTACATGTGCCCTCAGCCTGATCGTGACTACAATCACCCCTCCATCCTAGAACTTGAAAATCATTTATTTATTTTCGGTATCTTCATTGAAAAAAAAGAAGAAAAAACACAAAATTATGCCCAATAGAACTTGAAGATTTTATCTTGGAAGGGGAACTTGGAAGATTTTATCTGGAAGGAGAACTTGGAGGGGGTATGCCCCTCCTTCAATTTTCAGCTTGTCGGTAAACAAATTTGAGTCAGCAAATTTTACACTATTTTACTGCAGGTGCATAATTTTCTATGGGGCAGGGGGCAACTGCCCCTTCAGACCTTAGTTTTACCCCCCAGAAATTGGTCCTCCATATATCAGTTCCCTCTCCCCCAACTGAAATTTAGTTTCTGCAAAAAATCTTATCAAAATTAAGACAAGCCTGCTTAATTCAAGCATCCAGGGAAACAGGTTAGTTTTTTATTTTATTTTGCCCTTATGGTACTATATGGCTATATGGCTCTTTTTTCATTTTTCACTGTCATTTTTACTTGAATTGCGAAAATTGGCTCCAACTTTGCCCCTCCCCCCCCCCCCTCCCCAGAGTTTTGACGAAATTACGCCCCTATTTTACTGGCTAATTTTTTTCTTAGGTATATGGGCTGATAGAAATAAATCATATAAAATCAGTTAAACAAGATCAGTATCAGCCGCTGCAAAAAAAAGTTAGTTTAGTACCCGAATCATTAAGGTCCCCCTATTCCTGAAGAATTCCAGAATAATTCACATTGCTCAGTAATGACAGTGAACTGCCAACATAATTCTCAACTTCAAAGTTGTTGTCTTAATAATAATTTTATAATGGCTAAAAGTAGGGCAATGACCATCTCTTTAAACCTCCCACCATTGACTAGAGAAAATCATTTCTGTCTTGTCCAAAACCAACAACATTTTTAACAAGATCTTATTGGTATTATCTTTACTGGCGGATCCAGGGAAGGATCTCGGCCCCCCAAGATTTTTCTGGTGCCCTCTTATTCTGTTCTTTTCTTTTTTTTCTTTTTTTTTAGAATAAATTTGTCAATTCGGTCACTTATTGGCACTTTTTTATTATTGGGTTCCCCCAAGATTTCGCTCATTGGCACCCTTGTTGCATTGGGCCTCTCCCAAAAATTTGCCCTAGATCCGCCCCTGAGTAGGTTATCTGTAATTGTTTATACAACTAGAAAAAATATATAAATCAACTAGCAAAAGAGTTGTATCTGACAACCCATCTTTACAACCCTTTATTTAACAAGCCATATCTTACAACCCTTCTCCGAACTCTAGTCAAGCTTAGATCAGGACAGTGTGCAGGGGACCTCGGACCTCCCCCCACTGAAAGCATTAATATTTTGGAAATTCTGGGCAGTTCTTATTCAAACAATTAAAAATATGTTTTTTAATTATTTCCCCCAGCCCCAACAAAAGTCTACGTGTATGCCTTGCCAATAAAATTATTTCGACAGACCCATTGAAATACCAAAGGACACTATACGCACCAAATGGTATCATTTTGCTGAAAATTGGAACATTGTATAGAACCTCTCTGAGAGGTATAGAACTTCTCAGAACCCCTACATCGATTGACGGTCTTCAAATTTTTGCCAGGTCTTTTGTCGTACTATGCCCATCATTATCACTAGCTATTTATTACCATCACCTAATCATTAGGTTTAAGTTTAGGTTTCTTTATTCACAAACAAAAATTACTTTTCACTTTATTTACTATTCGTTTTTTGCTAACCTGCAGCATAAGATGCTAACTGGTTACATCCACTCTAATACAATAATAAATAATAAAAAAATAAAAAAAGACGAACAAAACATCCTAGCAACAAACCAGACTCTTTCGACAATATCATTTCCATATCATACCGATACCATAGCCTCTCTACCACCCCACCTCCCTACCACCCTTCCTCCATATTACCTCCTGTCATATCAAACAATTCAAACGAACCTTTAAAGTAACTATCTTCCCCTTCCCTATCAACAAAAACTAACTTATCAATCTCTTAATAAACACACTTTTATTTTTCTCTTGAAATCTAAAAGATGTTCAGCCGCCCTGAGGCTTATCGGTAACGAATTCCACACAGAAGTTCCCAGTAACTGCAATCTAAATCCGGACTGTTTATTCGCTTCTAAATCCGGAGTGTGCGTAGCTGTGTTGGCCTCAGACGGCTTGATGCTGCGGGGATCTGTTAGTAGTAGTAGTAGTTTATTTCTCCCATGCCCAACTACCAATTTGTCACTAAACCTATTTGTACAATCATAAATATCACTAGCACAGTAAAAAAAAAAAAAAAAAAAAAAAAACAAAGAAAAAAAAAAAAAACACACACTTGGGACTGGATTATTTGTACACTGGAAAAAGAAAATCGCTGCTTCACAATCATATTGTTCACCAACGTTAAGCAAGCCCAAAGACTTATATAGGCTTATCTTTCACTTCTTTATCATATTTATCTATTATCCTTACTGTTCTGTTTCGCAGAACTTTTACTCTTTATAAATTACCGTAAAAATTGCTACTTTAGATGAGACAGCTATAAGAGATATATGGTTCAGTAATTACATGACACATAATTTGTAGAATTCGCTTTGGCGAAAACTACTGCAGCCTTAATATCATTCCAACTCCTCTGGAAGAAATGCCATTACTATTATGTCTCTATGAAAGATTCGGATTATTGAAATACCTTAAGTATCAAAGGCAATTAACTTGGTGCACAGGGTTTCCAGATAGCACAACAAGACCACTAGTATCAACAGACATGCCTACTCTGCAGAATGTCATGAGGAAGGTATCATTCACGTTGAAGTTGAGTAAACTAAGGTTCATAAAATCTTCTAGCCTTCTCAACGCTTTGTGATTACATTCACCATCAGGCTCGTACAAACTAAGCTATTTAATGGATGGTTTGACGCTTCGAGGGGTGGGAGCAGATATGACTGACCGTAAAACATGGCTAATTATACAACACATATTGGTAGTTAGGGGGATTATCAGTAGAGTCTTCAGCTTCAGGTGAGATGGAACATCAGAGAAAAACCCACCGAGCGTGGTGTGTACTTTCATTGATTGTCACCATCTAAGATGTAGAAATAAAAAAAAAAAGTTTTTTTAACTGAAAGTAAGGAGCGACATTAAAACTTAAAACGAGCAGAAATTATTCTGTATATGAAAGGGGCTGTCCCCTCTTCAACACCTTGCGCTTTGCGCGAAAGCTTTTTATTGTTTAAAAAAAAATAGAGTTGTGAGAAAGTCAAAATTTAGCGTAAAGAGCAAGGCGTTGAGGAGGGGACAGTCCCTTTCATATACGGAATAATTTCTGTTCGTTTTAAGTTTTAATGTCACTCCTTACTTTCTGTTAAAAAAAACTTGTTTTTTTTATTTAATTTGTGAACGTTTTTGAATAAATGCAGGTTTTGATTTTGGCTCACATTACATGAATAATTAAAACAAAATTTTCATATTAATTTACTTTTATTTGGTTAAATGGCTTTCTGGAAACTTGTTTCATTTTATTTACGAACGTTTTTATTTGTAATAAATATACGTAACTTACGAATTAACTTACGTAACGAGCTTCTATATTCATATATTTTTAATACGTATGTTAGGGGGTTCGCCCCCTAGTCAATACCTTGCTCTTTAAACGAAAGTTCGAATTTTCTTCCAATTCTTTAAAAATGACCGCTTAATCACAAAGGCCGTTAATTAGAATAAATAGCTCTTATGAAAGTACTAAAAAATCTCTGGCTTAAAGAGTGAGGTATTGACTAGGGGGTGAATCCAATCATATATGTAATATTTTCTGTTCGTTTAAAGTTTTGATGTTGCTGCTGTTGCAGTTGAAAAACTTGTTTTTTTATATTTAATTTCTGATCTTTTTTTAAAATAATGCTGGGAAGTCCGGCGTCCCCTTCATAGCAATTTCCCTTCCCCCATGAAAACTTCCTTCATGGAAAGATCCTCCCACATAACGCCCCACCCCCCCACTACTAGGAAAAATCTCCTGAAAACGTCTGTACTGTATACTTCCAAATAACCAATACTATATGTTAACATTGGGTAAAGTTCATAACTTTTAGCCTTCCTCCCGGGATTTTCGGGGGATTAAGTCATCCTAAAAGACATACTTATAATATTTTCGAACATGCTGAACAAAATGGCTATCTCAAAATTTTGATCAGGTGACTTTGGGGAAAAATGAGCGTGGGAGGGGGCCTAGTTGCCCCCTATTTTTTTGGTCACTTACAAAGGGCACTAGAACTTTTAATTTCCATTCCAATGAGCCCTCCCACGATATTCTAGGACCACTGGGTCAATACGATCAACCCTGTGGAAAAAAACAAACAAATACACACGCACCCGTGATCTTTCTTCTGGCAATAAATGCAAAATTCCAGATTTTTGCAGATAGGAGCTTGAAACCTCTACAATAGGATTCTCTGATATGCTGAATCTGATGGTGTGATTTTCATTAAGGTTCTATAACTTTCAGGGGGTCTTTCCGCCTTTTTTTCGAAAATCAGCTAAATTTTCTCAGGCGCGTAACTTTTGATGGGTAGGATTAAACTTGATGAAACTTATATATTTGAAATCAGTATTAAAACCCGATTCTTTTGATGTATATATTTGTATCAAAATACCGTTTTCTAGAGTTTCAGTTACCATTTAGACGGGTCCCAATAACCAATACTATATGTTAACATTGAGTAAAGTTCATAACTTTCAGCCCTCCTCCTGGGGGCTTCGAGGGATTAAGTCATCCTAAAAGACATAGTTATAATATTTTCGACCATGTTGAATAAAATGGCTATCTCAAAATTTTGATCAGGTGAATTTGGGAAAAAATTAGCGTGGGAGGGGGCCTAGTTGCCCTCAATTTTTTTTGTCACTTAAAAAGGGCACTATAACTTTTAATGTCCGTTCCAATGAGCCCTCCCACAATATTCTAGGACCACTGGATCGATACGATCACCCCTGGGTAAAAGAAAAAAAAAACCAAAAAAACAAAAAAAAAAACAAACAAATAAACACGCATCCGTGATCTTTCTTCTGGCAAAAAATGGAAAATTCCACATTTTTGTAGATAGGAGCTTGAAACCTCTACAGTAGGGTTCTCTGATACGCTGAATATGATAGTGTGATTTTTATTAAGGCTCTATAACTTTTAGGGGGTCTTAATGAAACTTATATATTTGAAATCAGAATTAAAATTTGATTCTTTTGATGTATCTATTGGTATCAAAATTCCATTTTGTAGAGTTTCGGTTACCATTGAGCCGGGTCGCTCCTTACTTACAGTTCGTTACCACGAACTGTTTGAAAGTATATCTTAGCTCAAAATGAACAGAAATTTGTTCAGATTAGGAAGAATCAAAGTACAGGATGTTTCCCTTGAAAACAATGATATATGGCCCCTCCTTATGAATAAATCCTTCTGTGTTTACATTAGAAAACGATAGTACACAGATGAACATTTGGGTCAATTAGGGGTCGGGGGAAGAGGGGTCAGTACTGGTGGATTATATGGTCACTTTTGTATATTGTACGAGGAAACCAGTCACGAAAAACCCGCCAGACGGGTTAATTGCAAAGGACCGCTATAGAGAAATGCAATGCAAAGCATGGCTTTCATTACGTTTACGATATTTAAACTGTTGTTTTTTGGGATTTCGGGGGGGGGAAAGGTAACTAGGTTATGTTACGTATTTAATATATGTTATGATTTATCCCCCCCCCCCTAATGTGCAAATATATAGCCCAAATTTGTTTCTAAACTATTATATATTCACCCGATTTTATTTTATTTTATTAACAATAACCAATCTTGACTTTTTAGAAGTGCCCATATAATGTACTAGTACCAAGGGATCTATGTCTCTTACATTTTCCTCCGTCCGTCGATTTTGAAAATGAAATCTCTTCGGGGGATTTTTCATCGAAAATTCTTCAATTGGTACTTTGAGAGGTGCTCGCAAAAGCCAACTTGCTTGGAGAAAGTAACATATAAGAGAAAAGAAACTAAAAATTACGTATATGCAGAAGAAAAAATGTGCAGAGCTTCATGATTCACAAAACGCAATAGCCTTCTTTTTTTGGGCCAGTCTTAAATCACCATTTAAACAGGCAAATAAGGGCAACGTTGGGGCATTAAGGGGATAATAGCCAATAAAAAAACCGACTCTGATTTCTTCTCACCCTATCAAGCTCTACTTACCAATTAATGTCCATTTCGCTGTTTTAAAATATTTTTATTAACACCTTGGTGGTCCCTATTACCCTGCATTAGACCCCTGCGTGATTAAGGCGTTTTGCCCCCCACGATAGGCCTATCAAGAGTGTCTGTCGGTTCTTATAGCTGTATTTAGAGCAGTTAATTTTCTCTTAGGTCAGAGCGTGACTAATATTAAATAAAGAGTAAGGGTTTCAAGCTTATTCAGTAAGGTTTAACGCCGTTTTTATGCGCTGGTATAGATACGAAATTTCGAGGGAATGAACTAAGGGTTAGACTTTGACGAATGAAGTGTCAAATAATTGAAGGTTTCAAAATTTCGAGTGTTCATTAATTTTTCGAAGAATGTGAAAATCCCTATTATTTTAAATGCACGAGGCTTTTGATAGTCATGCACCATTATTTGTTAATTATTTTTAATCAGTTTCAGTTTGCAAATTAGACTTCATATTTCACACTGATAAATAAAATAAAAAACTAAAGGCTAGAATGTATAGACAATTTGGTACTAGCCTTACTATACAGGATATGACAATAAATATTAAAATATAATATCGTTGATATTCCGTGTTGCAGATTCAAGTCTTTGGAAAAAGCAGATTTGAACAAAAATGGTCTTAGTTACATTTTCATTAAGAAATGTGAGCTTGAGCGAGAGGACGGGGGGAGGGGTAGAGATTAGGATTCAAAATCTTTCTACCGTATCTCAAGATTTTAGCATTGTTTCTAGACTTATCTTGTTCCTACACATACATATGTACAAGGGCGGGTCCAGGGTTTTTTAAGGGGGAGAGGAAATAGGTTGATCCGATAAACTTGCGTTAGGAGTAAGTTTAATTAACGCAAACTTGCGCTAATTAAGTAAATTACACTTCTTTAGACTACGTTAGGGGAGGGGGGCACGCCCCCCTCGCCTCTCCCCTGGATCCACCACTGCATATGCATAGGTATTGTACAAATATGTTTACACATATGAAAGTCACGTATAGCATGCACATACACAGAAGAGAGCCTTTGGGCCTGGCCCCCAAATCCTAAATTTTCCCAAATTCCTCGGCACTTTTTATTCAAAATATTAAATAAAATGTCATTTTTATTCATACCCTTCCCACCCCAGCCCGTGGGGAGGGCGTTGAAGAAATTCATGCATACATGCCTCATCGGTAGTTATAAGGACAAGAGTTTGTGTGTTTCTGTTTGGGCAGCTTCTTCACGTGCACTTGGAAATAGTATAAGCTAAGAGAGGAAGAAACGTGAAAATTAATGCAGTATAATTTTGAAAAAGTGATATTAGTCATAGGCTACAAGAATAAAAAAAGAAAGAAATGTAACGTCATGGTAACATGCGTGCCAGGACTGAAGCCCTGAGCTGCACACCGTAGTTCAAACCAAAAAGCCGACAAAGCGGGGCTTTTACTTACTAAAGAGTTGTTGAAGTAATACCTTTTGCTAGTAAATAGTTTCTTATACCTGGGGGGGGAGTACTTTTCATAATAGAAAATGAAGATAAAAATTAGCTGTCATTTTAGATATGTAGACTTAAAGAGAAAATAATGAATTAGTATCTCCAATTTGCTGTAAGCCATCGTATAATAGGGGGGGGGGGGTAAGAATTACATTAGTTGAAAGAGTATCAAAGATAACGTTATCAAAATACAAAGAGAATGGACTAATTTTCATTGAAGACCTTTTAATTGGGAATGGGTGTCTCATAAAAATAATTTTCTCAAACTACATGCAAAGAAAAAAGCAAAATTGCGTAAACCAAGGATTATAAAATAGGAATAAAAATCATCTACCTATCTCTCCCATTTGTTCCTTGCTGATTAAAAAAAAAAAAAAATAAATAGAAAAAATAGCTTTTAAATCCCAACTGACTGTGTGATCTTTGCTAAATATCGGAAAAGACCTATTACTAGGACAGATACAAAATATTTAAAGTAGTGACAGAACATGGCTTTTTGATCTTTATTTAATATTTTGCTCCGTAACATAATGTTTGGTCAAATATGAGTAATTAATTATTCATACCCGTGCTCCATAGACCATCCACATTACAAGCTTAGTCAAATAACATTCTGCTGCAATGAAGATATATTAGAGATTAATTTCTAACCATTCCTCCCTACAAATCTATTTTTAAATTTATCTGAATGTTACGAAGAGTTAGAAAAATTCGGCATAAAAACGTATATTTAAAGCTTCAGGCACACTCCTCCCAATACACTCCAGCCCTCCTACACAATAACTCATATGCAATTGCATACCACTGTATATAATGTATTACTCTACATAATTGTGCAACCCCTCAATCAATCAACTTAGTTAAGTGAAGCTTTAAATAAATAAATATATTGTTTATTGATTCGTATGGATTATATGCATCTATTGGAAGGAATTCGGAAAGCCCAACTGAAAAGCCCAACGTATGTTTTTCGATAATTTCAAATCAATTGGCTATCTCAGAGTTTCCACTCAATAGGCTCTCGTCTTACATTCGTTCCCACACACCTCAGCCCTCCTACCCAATAACTGATCTGTAATTGCACAGCACTTTACATAATATATTACTGTACATCATTGTATAGCCCCTCAATGAATCAAGTGAAGCTTTAAATAAATAAATATATTGTCTATTGATTTCGTATGGATTACATGCATCTCTTGGAACGAATTCGGAACTGCATGGCACTGCTGCCTCTGAAACTAAGAAGCCCAACGTACGTTTTTCGATTATTTCAAATCAATTGGCTATCTCAGAGTTTTCACTCAATAGGCTTTCGTCCTGCTAGAACTGAAATTGTTGTTCTGCGCCACAAAATGACAAAAAGGCCACTGTAATATTTTTTTCCCATTAAGGATCTCACTAGAACTTTCAGTTTCTGTTCAATGAGCCTTCTCCCGGTATTCGATGATCATTTCTTTCAAATGTCCACTCTTGAGCCGAACAAAAAAAAAACAACAACAACTGAATAAACAAATCTTCGTGATTATATTTTGTTTTTGTTTTTGTTCACTAAAAACAATGTTTTTTCACTAAGCTTTGATGGATCCCGTTTTTTACTTACATTTTTAATACATTTTGTTATTTCTTCGACAAATCAAATTCAGCCCGTGGAGTTTTTAAAGAATGATAAGTGGAAAGTTGGAAATACGGAAATGATATGTTAAAAAATGTGTTCAGGGTAAATAAAACAGTCTAAAAAACACAAAATTTTTCATTTATGTAGATTCGGTCTTCAAACCTCTACAACAGGGTTCTCTGATATCCTGAATTTTATGGTGTGACTATCATCAACATCACTCATCCTTTTCCGAATTTTTCTCCCCCTTTTTGAAAATAAGACAGATTTTCGCTGGCTCATTACTTGTGGTATATAGCCTTAATGAAGTCTACATATTTAGAATCACTCTGAAAAGCGGATATTTTAATGTGTATAGTATGATCACAATTCTTTTTAAGAGTTTCGTTTACTAAGTAAGGAGCGCGAGTCGTTCCTTACTTACAGTTCCTTACTACGAACAGTTTGATTGATGCTGCAAGTGAGAGCTTTTTTTTTCTCGATTCATTAGTTCACGCACAACCACCGAAAGCTGTGTAGTTACTTAAGGCGAATCAATGCAAAAACTAACCAAGTGGGCAAACTCTACCGCAGCACATCCACGGGACATTGGTTGATAATTATAATTGATATATTTTCAATTCTATCGTTACGTTAGAAAGACAAGAATGTCTTGAAAACAAAATTACCACCCTGACGAATTTAAGTCAACTTGAGGAATAATCGACATTTTATCGCCGTATCATGCACATTGATGCACTTTGGCAGGTTAAAAAGTGGAGTACAGTATCTAAAGAGGTGGTTTTATGACACTTATCGATGCACCTGGCAGAATAAAAAAAGTTCAGCACGGCATTTAAAGGTGGTTTTATGACACTTATTCTTAAATGCTAAATGTCTTTGATAATTCCCAAGCTATTTAAATATTTTTATTCTATCTCAGTAATACCGACGACAGTAATATCTTTAAAAGAAATACCACCCTGGCAAAGTAAAGTCAACTTAGGGATAGTCGACGCTCATCAATATATGTCGATGCAATTGATGCACCTATCGATGGAATCGATGCTGTATATCGATGCACCTGGCAGAATAAGAAAATGTTTAGCACGACATTTAAAAAAGTGGTTTTATGACACTTATACTGAAATGTTTAGTGTCTTCAGTAACTCCCACATTGCTTACATATCTTTATTCACTACTTATGCATTATAAATAACCCACCGCTATAGACTGTACAAGGAAATCAGACAGGAAACCAGACAAACGGGTATTTGCTAGATAAATGGATCGCAAAGCGTGATTTCTTATTGCGTTTATCATATTTAAACTGTTGTTTTTTGGGGTTTGGGGGGGGGGGGGTACCTAGGTTAGGTTACGTATTTAACATATGCTATGCTTTACCCCCCCCCACCCACCTAATGTGCAAATATGTAGCCCAAATTTGTTTCTAAACTATTATATTTTCATCCTATTTTATTTTATTTCATTACCATTAGCCAAACTTGACTTCTTTCGCCTATAGCGGTGGTTTATTTATAATGCATAAGTACCCTTTATTCTACCTACCAAAATTTAATAAATGCAAATATAGAGGAAAATGGGTATAATATTTAAACAAGGCTGTGGAACAAAGCAGAGAAAAAACAACAAATTTAAAATAATAAAGATCCGAATATTTTGACTCCACGCCCGGGAGCCTTTATCAACGGAACAAAAATGAGTAAAGCTAAATTAAACACAACATATAAAGAAAAAGAAAGAAAAAAGAAAACAAATAAATAAAACACGCCTTAATAATTTCCAAATATCACTGCAAATAGCCTGAATAAGCAACACAGGAATGGCAAAAGGACTGTGAGAGACAATCTCTTAAATATTCAGGTCTCTAAGATATGATAAGATTTATTCTTCATTAAATACACATACAATGATACATATTATTATTCCCTCAAAGGTTCATTGGCCTGTAAAGAAGGGGGAAGACAAATGAGTTACTTACTCAGAGATGAAAAACAGAACAAAACTTAAAATGATCACTTACTCACAGACATAAGAGCAAAAGAAGAAGAAAAGAAAATATAGATAAAATAAAACTATAGGAAAAAATAGAATAAATATACTAAATTAATTAAGTAAATTAAATAGACTAAAAAAATAAATAATAATAATAAAAAAAATAATAATAAAAAAAAACAGATAAAAATAACTTCTACGAAGCCAAAGAATTTTTGACAATTGTTTTTAAACGAACCAAATGAGTGGTACCTTCGAGCCGATTCAAGCAGCTTATTCCGAACAATATGACACGTCATTAATGAATTAAAACTGACCTTATGCAAGGAGTAAATGGAACTTAAACATAATTTGTCAAATTGCGAAGATTATAATTATTATCATTAGACGTAAAAGATAGTGGAATACTTAGGGGCCGGGGGAGGTCACCATGAAGCTGAGAAAAAGTAAAGCATGCGCATGAAAGAATGTATAGTGACTCAAGATCATGCAATGGAATAACTAATGAACGATTAGTTTCCTGAAAAAGGTTTCTAGCTTTATTGTAAACCTTAGAAAGTGGTTTTAACAGTGAAGGAAAGGTTGACATTCATAATATTGTACAGTAAGAAACGTAAGATTGGATCAAGTAGTGAAAAAGGATTTTCAAAATTGATCCAGGAAAAGTACGTTTAAGTTTCCTTAAATTACCAAGACTCCTGCATATCTTCATTTTAATAAACTCAATGTGACGTTAGAAAGATAGGTTTTCATCAACAAGAATGCCCAAAAAACGAACATATCAATCTTTAGATCTATGAATTATCCCATTTGGCTGGTAAATTTCTGATAACTGGGGATAAACCTGAGAAACATGCGAAAAAAATCAAAAAACTGGACTCAGAAAAATTTAGGGTAAGATAATTAGCATCAAGCCCACAAAATTACCTCCCAAACAAATTTTCCAAATTTAATCGAAGCTCTGATTCGCAGTTTCCCGAAGTGCCAAGTGTGCTGTCATCAGAAAAACAAATAAGGACATCAGAAGAGGGCGAACTATAGTTGCCATTATGGGCAAGGGAAGGCTCAGGATGACAAAGTCTACAGAAATTAATAACTTTTTGCTTTTTTACAATATAATAAAGATCATTTACTTAAATCAAAAATACCACAGGCCCTTAAACTGATCCCTGGGGGACGCCATAGTTCACTTGTGAGGGTGACCAGAAAAGCGGATCAACAGAAATTAACCTATCTTTCAAATAAGACTGAAACCAAGAAAATGCATTGCCCCTTATGCCAAAATGAGACATCTTCGATAGAAGAATTTCATGGGTTAAGGAATCGAAAGCCTTACGAATAGCCAGGAATATAGCAGCCGGAATCAACCCCGAATCTAACACAGAATGAATAAAATTCAAAAGGGTCATACAGGCATGTTCAGTGGAGTGCTTCATTCGGAAACCAAATTGAAAATCATGAAGACAATTTTTAGATTTTAGGAAAGTAAGGAGACGAGAAAGCATAGCTTTTTCAAATATTTTACTGAATACTGATAAAATTGAAATAGATCGATAATTTGCCGGATCATTTTTTGGTCCACCCTTACACAAAACGATAATCCGAGCACGCTTGAGAGCAACTGGAAAAACTCCATGACAAAATGAACGATTAACAACTTTTTTTAGAGGCAAAACTATTGAAGGAAGAATAGATTTAACTAACTTAGTAGGGATAGCATGGCCGTATCCAGGGGGGGGGGGGGTTACCCGGTTTGAACCCCCCCCCCACCCGAAATTTTTTGACCGACTCAAAAATAAGTCAAAAATTAGTAAAACCTAGGTAAAAATCAGTAAAATTAGTCGAAAACTGAGTCAAAAATTAGTAAAACCCCCCCCAAAAAGTCAAAAATTAGTAAAACCCCCCCTGAACAAAAATCCTGGATACGGCCCTGAGGGATAGAGTCTGGCCCAGATGAGGACGAGTTTTACAAGCCATTAACAATTTTAGCAATTCCACTTACTGTTACTGGCTCTAGAAACAAAGACTTAACACAAGACGGGCCGAGGTAAGATCTAAAGTCCGGCTTAGGCCGAGACAAAGTAACTGTAGAAGTAATATTCTTACCAATATTAGCGAAGAATGAAGTGAATGCCTCTTGGACATTAAGCTCACCCTCCACAGCTCTATCACCAATGACCAGACTCATGGGTAAACATTCTCTATTATTTAAAGTGTGTTTAAAGGTCTCTATTATTTAAAGTGTGTTGTTTTTTTTCTCTGTTTTGTTCCACTGCCTTTTTTCAAATATTATACCCGTTTCTCTCTCTATATTGTCATTTATTAAATTTATTAGATCTTTTATTAAATTTTGTAAATAGAAAGTCAGTGTGGTCTAAGAAATGCTATTATTTATTATTTATAAATATTATTATTGGTCTAAGAATTACTAAGAAATTAATTATTTTTGATACTGGGGTACATAATGGTGTACACTCGAAAAGTGAAGTTAGGTTAATCCTAATGAAATATACCAAAATATGATGAAAATATAATACTTTAGAAACAAACTTGGGCTATATATTTGCACATTAGGGGGGCGAGGGGTGGGGTCAAAGTATAGCGGGTCTGCATGCAAATTGTTTTAGCTACAATTATTCTGCATATTATGAAGTAAGAAATGTTTTCTAACTTCACGCTGTCAAGATACTTTACCCCCCCCCTCTAATTTGCAAATATTTAGCCTGAATTATAGAAGTCCAGTGCACACAGGTACCTTATTTTTATTCTATCTCTATACTACCAAAGACTAGAGTAGGCCTATTTTCAAAACAAATTACCAGCCTGATGAAATTTAGTCAATTTGAGGGGAAATCGACACTTTGTCGCTATATATCGATGAAATCGATACATAGGGATAGTCATTTTGAAGAATAAAAAATTGGAGTACAGTATCTAAAAAGGTGGTTTTAAGACACTTATTCTTAACTGCTTAGTGTCTTCGAGTAATTCTCACGTTATTTACATATCTTTATTCTATCTCTATACTACCAAAGACATGAGTATCTTAAAAACAAAATTACCACCCTGACGAAGTTTAGTCAATTTGAGGGATAATCGACACTCTATCGCTATATATCGATGCAATCAAACACTCGCTTTTATAACATACCGTGGGAAAAGAATATCATACGCGACAAGTATCTAATAAGTTATTGCTTATTAGATTCAATGATGCAGTACAAGCCCCAAGGTAGGATAGATAGCCTCTATCTTTTTTATCAGCTCCACTGTTGAAAGCTTCTTGACAGCTCTATTCTAGTTGTATTGACCTATCTTATTTTTTCCCTTTTAGTAATTGCAACTATGATGACTAATTGATTGTAGTTGAATAAGATCTATAAAAAGTTGCTTAACTACTGGGCCAATTTTGATACTTCAAATACCATACCTTTCTGTATATAATTAATTTAAGAATTCGGTTTGTGGTAAAAATAAAAACCAACGAACCGAGGACAGTTTTTAATGATCTCTAAGAAGTGTAATTTATATTTTACTTCTATACAATTTAGTATAATTATAATATATTTACAATATGCTTATATTAGTGCATGATCAATGGCTACGCTTTATCATATGAAGCTTCGTTGCCGGTTGATAACACTTGAAGGGCTAACTATCCTCACGAAGGTTGCCCCACCTTGTGATTTTCCTTAAGATCTTATATTTCATTCCAGATTTTTGAGATCAGTACATGGATTAAAATTTATTCTCAAACATTTATTAAGTATGCGCATTACTATGATTTAAAATCTTCGAATTTTTTCCAAACCATTTCCAAAAAAGTTTGATTTTTTTCCAAAAGTCTAGGGATATTGGTAGGGTCCTAGTGGTAGCTATTACCTATACACAAATTACACATGATTGATAATTTGAGCTTCACAGTATAAATAAGTGGTGTCAATCGATGGAAGGTGCATTTGCCCATCACAAAAGATTTCTTGCTCTTTTAGATTTTGAAAAATCATATTTTTTTCATTGAATTTTTTGTGTATTTTCATTGGAAAAAGTAAAAAAAAAATTACCTTCTCCTTGATTTGAAAAATATACTTGCCCCTTGCTCTTTAAGATTTTGAAAAATAATTTTTTTCATTGAATTTTTTGCGTATTTTTATTGGAAAAATGATGAAAAAAACCACAAAATTACCTTCTCCTTGATTTGAAATATATACTTGCCCCCCCCCCCCGCCTCTCATACATTCCATGAATTAACGTCTAACTTCTTTTTAGCACTGGATTAATTTAAGAAAAAAACAATATTAGAGAAACTTCAAGTCTTCAATGTCTTTTGAACTTATATTTCCATCAAACAGTGTAATTAATATTAGCCATATTTGTTCAGCAGAATCATCACGGGCTACTTGAAAACGGATCTTCGAAGAAATACGGTATACGATGATATTGGAAATGTCTCTACCAAGAAAATCTTTACAGCTATTGACAATACTTATTGTAAAAAAAAAAAAAAAGTTAAGTAAATCAGGTCAATTTCCAAATTTCATCTTAAGAGAAATGCTACAAAATCCTTTGAGTTAAAAATGTATCAATTTAAAAAAACAAAATTCTTTCATTAGACGGATATTTGACTTATAGAAGTATTTCATTCCGTCTGGAATAGAATTTACATCTTCATCTTCCGAAATGAAACCAAAGTCTTTACTAATTCTTCTCTGACCTTAACGACATTGATTCACGAGTAGACGAGCAACGTAATACATCAAAATAACAATTTTCGCCTCTGCTAAATACCAACGCAATTTTTAATTAAATCATTTAATATCATGAACTTTTCTCAGGTCAAAAAAAGAATGTATTTATCAAAGCGCGAATTTTGATTAACTCTTTATGCACACAGAGATAAATCTTTTCTGAAATTTACTTGATTCCTATTGGTCCTACGGTACTTCGATAGGAGCATTAAGGGCGGAGCCAGAGGATTGGTAGTGCAACACTGTTCCAGCAGCTGAAGAAGTGTTAAAATACGGTATATTTCATCGATAGGGGTGGATTGAGGATATCTTTATAAGGAATGGATATAGCTGTAGTAACATAGTTTAGTGACATAATGAAGATTGAAATTATTTTTGTATTTATGGCTATTTCTTTTATCAGGTAGGCCAACCGTACCAAAATGTTTTAATTAAGCAGTAATTGTTTGGTTATAAGCTAACTGGTTTTTTAAGCTTATGACAAGGATTGTTATCAGGGGTGGATCCAGGATTTTTCTTAGGGGGGGGGAGGGGGCGTAAAATAGCTTGATCCGATAAACCTGTGTTAGGAGCAAGTATAATTATCACAATCTTGCGTTAATTAAGTAAATTACAATACCTTAGGGGGGGGGCTCGCACACCCTCGCCCCCCTCTGTATCCGCCACTGATTGTAATCTTAAATGTAAAAAATTTAGAGGATGGGAGGATGAATTAACCTTATGTGTTATGTAACCTCATTTAGTGTGTTTTTGCAAAAAGTTCCCTTTGGATAAGAATCCCCGGTACTTGGGCATTATATGGGCCTATCTAAAAAGTCAAGTTTGGTTAATGTTAAGGAAATAAAATAGGATGAATATACAATCGTTTATAAACAAATTTGGGCTATATATTTGCACATTAGGGGGGGGGGTAACGCAAAGCATATATTAAATACGTAACTGGTTTCTTTGGTAACTGGTCGTGACTGGTTTCTTTGTAAAGGCCCATATAGTGCCCAAGTACCGAATTCCCCGGAAGTTTCCAAGGAAACAAGCATAGGGAATATGAGTTAAATACTTGCGAGTAGAATTTTAATCGTAAATGTCATATATTCAAAAAAATATCTGAGGCACACGGAAAGAGAGGTGAGTTTCAAATGTATCATTATTTTTTTGTCTTATGTGCTAAATAACCTCTTCTAGTGTGTTTTTGCGAAAAAAAAATCCTACGGGGGACACTTCCGGAAGCATTCAATGGAAAAATAAAGGGAATAGAGTTTAAACACTTGCGAGAAGAATTTTCATCGTATATACTGAACATTCAAAAAAAAGATTCGGGGGGGCTGGGGCTGGTCCCACACAATACGCTATAGTGGGTCGGGAACGCGCTACACGCTTGTTTTGTGTGTCACTTCTTTTAACGTGCTTTAACGAAAGCATTCCACTGGTAAGACCTCTTGAAGTTTTCAAGGGGGAATTCAAGAGATCAGCGCTTATTATAAGTACGTTTATGACATAAGGAGGAGGGATTATCTGAAATTATTTTTTTACTTACGGTTGTTTTACTCATCAAATATAGCAATTTTACTGATATATCAGTAATCAATGGCAAGGGCATATCCAGGGGGGTACATGGTTCTACTCCCCCACGACCAAAACTTCGGCCCAACTCGTAAAAACATAGAAAAAATATATATATAAACAAATTTTTTATACGTTTTTAAATTTATTTTTGTACCTTCACCCCTTGTAAAAAAATATTGGATGCACCCTTCATCAATGGTACTATTCACTAATCATGTGGTACTCAATAATTACTGGTAGTATAGCATTAGCCATAACTATAGTAAATAATTGATCATGAATTAACACTGATCTTCACGTTTCCTTTAGAAATTAAGACCTTATAAACGATTTCTTTCAAGGAAAGGAGGTACTAGGGCATATATCGAGTGTTAATTTTTTGTGTGTGGGATAAAGGTAAAGAATATGGAACTGGATTTGCAATCTCTACCAGCGGTGCCGATCTCCGTCTCATGGCCCTTCAGCCAGAAAGTGCAAGGGGGGGGGGTGCAAGCCATCCTCTGCTTTTGCACACCCTTCCTGTCTCCCATCCCCAGATTTCTCGTTGTGCCCATTTAGGACTGGGCCAAGCCAAGTCCTCTTAGGACTTGGCCTAAGAGTTCATTTAGAGTCCATTAGGACTCCAGCCAAGCTTATAGAGTCAAGCCACTGACCCCCATTCCAAACCAAATAACCAATGCTGCTAGGACCGGAAACCCTGTCCTCACGGATGAAGTGGGTGGGAGAAGGGTAATGAGTAATATCAAAATAGATTAGTTGCATGGAAATATGGAAAAATAGTAACATCCAAAGATTTGTAGAGGCCATGGGCCCAAAAGCTCCTTGTTATGCAAATGGGCCTTGATGGCCATGATTTCTTTTTAACTTTCTTAAAGTGAGGTTCATTTTTGTCCGAACTTCTATATTATCATGCATCTTCACTCAGTTCTGGATATTTCCTTATGGAAAATGAATTTAGGAGAGTTTCTAGGGGTAAATTGATAGTGAAATAAAGGAATTCAAGCCTTTGTAATTTAATCTTGGGTTTTTATGAAGATTTGCATTAGTTTTGCTTTTAAAGCTTCTTTATCATGGACGGAAATAAAAAATATGTAATAAATAAATAAATAATTTATTAATTAATAAGTTATTAGTAACTTAATTTTTGAATATCGCTATTTTTTAACAATTTTTTAACATTTTTTTTAATAATTATTTTTAAATATTATTGATAAAGAGTTATTAATAAATAAATATCCTACAAAAAGATAATTTCATTCCAAGGATGGATCAAGGGGGTAAGGGGGCTGCCTGCCCTGGGCAATGGTTCGTAGTGGGCCCCGGCTCGTAAGGTAACTTTTTGATCTGATCGAATAAAATTCGAACCCTAATTTCCCAGCTCTGGAGCGTGGCATCTTTTGCCATGAAGATGCATTGAGCTATGGCTGTTACAGTTCCTTCTAATGAAAGAAGCTTCAACAAATTTAGGTTAAATAAAAATTAGCTAAGAAATAGGATGGCCAAGCAGCGGTTGACACACTTTAGCATAATCCATAGGCCATAATAGGGCTTCGAAGCTTCCATATGAAGACATTATAAAAACATTTGCTTCGATAAAAACACGTAAATTTAAGTTGTTAATCTGCACGATAAGATATATCATATATAATTTACATTATATTTGGTTACCCACAAAATATTTTTACGTGGAATCTTAGAGTTTTTCTTGAACCTTATTGTACGTATAGCATCTACATAAAAAATACACTAATGCTAGTACAACAATTAAACAAATATACTACAAATAGACATATTCTTTAAAGAAATAAAATTTACAAAAATGTATTTTTCCCCAAACCAGCCCAAAGCATTTTTATAGGCCGGGTCGGGTTCGTTACGAACTCAAAGGCAGAGTAGGATCAGTTTTTTTTACCTTTTGGCGGATAAAAGTAACAAACTAGTCATGATACTATACTTTCAAAAATCAAATTTACTATTGACATCGACAATTAAAACTGTTCAATGTAAAATGATTATTAATACCTATAATTGCAACAAATTCAGTCCTGAGAAATGTCTGAGTAAATCTAGGGCCATTTCCACCCTAAATTTTACTTTTAATTGTACCCCCCTATAATTCAATGTTTTACATCATAATATATCCACGATTAAACCTAGGAATGTAATATTTTAGATTACATTATCCGCATTCTAAAAGAAAAACCCTACATCAAAAGACATTAATTCTATTAGCCAATTACCTTCCTGAAAATACTCTCGTATTTGGAATTGAATTCAAATTTGGTTATTCAACAGAAAATATTGCAGAAAATTGTACCTCATAATGAGGTACATCATAATGATGTACCTCAAGCCTAAAAAAGTGATTTTTTTTCGCTCCTTCAACCACTGGGACCAATTTGACCACTGAAGGGATCATCCTGCCACCGAATGACTGAGACGGGGCCATTGAGACAGGTTGGCCATAAGATTCAAAAAGGTAAACATCTGTGCTATAAATAACCGTCTTGCCTGATAACGGTTTTCAGCATAGAAACTTATTTTTAGTTTCAGGGGTTGCTAATTAAGACCCCATGTCCCCTGGATGATCCAAAAAATTCACTGATCATGGATTCTTTTATCATAATAATTGGGCCGCAAAGGTTGGCCGTTATTTTCATTTTGTCATTGAACTTTAATGTCTTGTTCTTCATCTCAACGGTATTTGGAGACACCAATCCAAAATCTCCACGCAGTAAGAGCCCATGGAACAGCTAGATAGAGCCCCGGGCCCTGCATTGCCAAACAGAGATCAATCCAGAAGGCTTTCACAGGATAAACCTGTGCCTAAATTTCTAGTGAAATAAATTCTGTAAAAATAAATGAGGTCGTAGACTAGGTTGTTAGGTTGTTAGAACTGGCCGAAAAACCTGTCAGACGATAGTTATAAAAAGAAAAACAAACAGTGCAGCAAACTCTTTTGCGAAGATGAAAGAAAAATTCTTTTCCATCTTCCCTCAAGCCAAAATTAGCAGCCCCCCCTGAATATTTCAACTCGAATCCAAAGTTTTGAGACAAAGTAGAATACACTGCCTAAAACAGGCAAATTACATGGAAAAAAAGATTTCTGGGGAAACGGATCTCAAGATTTCTCAAGGTTTTTCGGGTAAGATAGTCAAAAGTCAATATTGGGCATGATCTTACCCCCCCCCCTCCGTCCTTTGATAAACAACTGCTAATTTATTAAACTGCTCTATACTTTTACAGCCTATTCTATTCCAAAGAATATTTTCCCTTTATTTGCATACAATATCTCATGTAGGTAATCATCTTTCTTAGCAGTTATATTGATGACAAAATTACTATAATCATATGTCGAGTAACGTAGTCATTGATAATAGAGAAGTATGAAGTGTAGCCTATACCTTGATAATGCAGCGGTATTCTCATTAGCGCGTTAATATTTTCTCTGGTGTAAAAAACTACTTTTTTCTTCTTTCATCAAATGACTGGAGGTATTTATTTTCAGTATTTCGAAAAAGGGGCGACGCTAAACTCTTAAAACTGAAAACAGGCTTATGATAAATATTTCTAATATACATTACTAGTGAAGGGTGTTATATAAACAAGTTTTAAGCACTAAAATTCCAGCAAGTAAAATAATAAAAAATTGGTGTAATAAGAAAAATTTGAAGGTAGTTTTAAATTATGCACAAAAATTCGGCTAAAAAAAAAAAAAAAATCTAAATAGTTATAATCGAACTATAAGCTGTATTTATCAAAAACACAGATTGCAGGCAAGTTATGAAAACATATCTGGAGATAGTGCAGGACACAAACTTATAAACTTTGCGAAAGGGGACTGATGCACGGCGGATGTATGCAGTGGCATTGTTGGGGGGTGGCAAGGGGGGGGCAGTTGCCCCCCCTCCAAAAAAAAAGTTTGGAAAAAGCTTTTATATAGCCCATGCCCCTTGACTCTCTGGATGTGGAACTTTTTTGCCCCCTCAATAAAAATGCTGGAACTACGTCCCTGGATGTATGACACGGGAGGAGGCACAAGTGATGCTCTGCAATGTTCACAAGGGATCAGAAATTGAGTAATCCCTCAAATGAAAGGGAGGATAATAACATAACTGAGTTAAATAAATAACTGGTGGCTTTTGTTTTTGATGATTTTTTAGAATCAATAGTGTTTGTAAATGTGGCTGGTCTGTGATCTAAGTAAGAATTGACAGGTATTTAGCATACCTCAGAAAGAAAAATATTTATTTATTTCCGTCAAAATCAATAAAATAAATATTAAAAACTAAAAAACCACTCCAGCAGATCAAACAGAGCACCGATTTACTTGGAAAAAATACAACACAATAGGCTTAGAAAAAATAACTAAATAGAATACATCCACCAAAATAAAAAGTTGAAATAACACAAGTTTTTCTTACATTCTAGGAAAAAGGGAAAAGGTTATTTATAGAGAAAATATTTTCAATGCCTCAAACCTGAAGTTATTTGCTCCCAGAAAAGGCAAAAGTCAAACAAATTGCAAATTATAACTTGAAACACTTGCTTTTAGCAAAATTTGTTCAAGTTCTATATTTTAGCGAACGTCATGGGTATATTCAAATGAATATAATAAAATCTTAAAGTACTTGTGGAGTCTTGCTCTTTAAACTTTAAATTTAATTTTAAAAATATATAAATTAAATGAATTTTTTATTTTATTTAATTATGTTTAATTTAAGCTTTATTAAATTAAAATTTAATTGCATTTATTTAAATTGATTTTAAGTTTCAATTTTATTAAATAATGATTTTGTTAAATTCAATTTTAATTTTTAAACTAAAATTTAATTTATGTCTTGTGAAAGTTTACTCTCAATTCAATAACTGACACATGCACATTGCAAGTTTTTTACAATGATCCCAAATTAATTCCTCAGTTCCTAATCTGCTAATTGGCTTCCTGAGCTTGGCTGCTACTGTACTACTAATTTGGCAGGCATGGACACAAGAGTGGCCTTTGGACCTGACTTCCTCAAAATATTAAGATATGGTTCTGAAATGTAGTATGTGCACCACTTATGGTGTATTAGGATATTTTTAGTTGTACCACTTTTACTGAAGAAATTAAAATAAATGTCCAAAATTAATCAAAAAATTATCCAAAAATGAATAATAAATCGAATTATATAACATGAGCTTGAGAATTTTATTCTATAACTATAAATATAATGATACTTAAGATAATTGGTTTTCCAATGGTAAAATTGTGGTGTTCTAATGGTGAAATTTTATACGTATTTTGGCTTTTATATTTATGTGCAATACAAATTTAGAAAAGTTGAAAATCCCTGATATATACGACTTCCTTTATAATTGTCGTGCTTCCGTACGTTTTGCCATTCTTTAATGTCTCTTTTAGTTTGGAATTCTTGCAAATCCCCCCCCTCTAGAATATAGATTTTTGCTGAGACACCTGACATCTTGTAACAGCAGTCTTCATTCATTCATAAGACAATCTTTATGTTCCGCAAATGATTCCAGAAGTAGTTGCCACAAGTAATAGTGAACTAGTTCGCAGATTTTTTAGATCAACTGTAACTTCACCATATCATTAATCCTCCAGCTTTTGCGAATCAAGATATATTTTTAAATATATTAATTGTAGTAGGTACTACCCAGTCTTCTTTTATTGGGTTGTGTATACAATTTATTAGGGGGTGGGGAAGGGTCAAACCTCTAAGAACTTTGAATGAGAGGGAGGTTTGAGGACGGTTTTTTGTCATTAAAGTTTCAAATTTTTGCAAGTACTACCCGATTTTTTTATGTAGTTTTTGTCTTTAGAGTGAATACAAGGCCTCAAGGCCGTACCCGGGATTTTTTTTCGGATGGGGTTGTACTCAGAAAAAATTTCGGGGGGGTTTACACAAAAGAAAACTAAAAAAACGCCTACAAAATTTGTTTATATTCATTTTTGTTACGCTTTTATGAGTCAGACAAACATTTCGGGAGGGGGGGGGTTCAAACCGGGTAACAACTCACTGCAACACCAAGCCGCCTGAGGCCGATACTGCTACGCACGCTCCTCCTCCTCCATCTAGGCCATGGGATACACTATTAAATAATAGCCACAGTTGTATCCAGGGGGGTTACTGAGTTGGAACCCTCCCCCCGAATTTGTGTGTGATTCGAAAAAGTAAAAAAATTCATATAGACGAGTTTTTGGTTCGTTTTATAAAGTTCTTTTTGTATGCCACACTCCCCCCCAGAAAAGAAAGCTTTTTAATCTGGCTGCCAAGTAAAAACAAGCATAATTTTAATAAACAAAAACACACACACAATTTTGGCACTTTTTTTTAACACAATTTTGTATTTTAGAAAAGAAGTTATAAGGTATTTGGGAGAAAAAATAGAACGTACTAATTATCTTCAGACCATAATAAGATATAGGAATGTTTGAGGGGGGCCCACTTTCTTCCACCTGGTATATATATCAGAATGCTGCGTAGTTCCGCCATACTTGTAACACTTCCGCCACGCCTGGCATGCATGACCTGGTGTTCTTGATTTCTCAAAACGGGCACTCTTTGGGAAACGCGGAAAACAGTGCTTCCACTATCTCCGAAGTTTTCGGTGTCTCCATGAACTACCCAAAAAGAAAAGTAGGTTCTCCAAATCTCTTCAAAATTAACGTTAACGAAAATTAACAATTAATATCTAAAATTTATATATTTACGAACGTTAATTTTTTGGGGAATTCAGCCCAGCCTTCTCTTGGAGAAATTTTTGGGGAGACCCCAGAGAATCGAAGATAGAAGCCCTGCTATAAATGCTTCCTTGAGAAATTGTATCACTTTTCGTCTTATAGCCGTGGCCAATTTTTTTCTGGCTAACTCACACTGTTTAAACAATCATGTCTTTTTGCTACAAAATACTCTTGAAACTTATGATTTCTTTTGTTCTGAAAGATTTTCTTCATCATGGTTGAGCTGTGATTAGTAAGATAATCTTATTTGATGGCACGACTAAGCAGAATATAGTCTTTTCAAAGAGTTCCGAACTTTAACTCGCGTGGGGTCGGTCATCATTAAGATATGACATTCATGCCCACCCGAAAACTCAACTCTGTCACGGCCCATTAATTATTAAGTTCTCAAAAAAAGTTGTAATCTTATGAACAAAAGATAGCGATGAAAATGATGATGAATTTCCGATGACATATTGCAAATTCCAGCCTAGGTGATTGATGACGTAATTGAGATCATGATTAAGCAATTTATTGCTTTAAATTAGACATCCAACGGTGACCGGCACGAAATTTAGACTTGCCTGACAATTAAACAAGAACAAAAGACCACTTCGAGCCTGCATTATAGTAAGCATCCTGCGGAGATCACCTTCTGATTTAGTTTGCCTTCACTGGACTCACACTTAGTTTGTTAGAGCTTGTCCGTAATTGCAAGTATCAAGGCTAGTTTCTAGAAAGGTTGTTACAGTGCGGGCACGTTAGCAAAAATTTCAGAAGGAGGGGTGTAATTCCAGGGGCAACTAGATTTGCATTGCAACATAAGGTACACATTGTACAAGCATTGTCTTTATCAGGAGGAGAGGGGGACAGACTCTTTAATTCCCGAATATGAAAGGGGGGGGGGGGGGTAATTTTCAAAATCTAGAGTGGGGTAATTTCGTTGTCTCTTTCATTAGTTATTTAATAAAGAAGACATATTTTAAATTGACGCAATTGACGCACTTTAAAAGGGATATACCTTACTCGAAAGTGTCATTATAAGTTCTAGTACAGAAGTAAACATTTTGAGAAGGGTGGAGGGACGGATTTGACGACCAAGTAAAAAATTTAAGGACGCATTTAAAATAGATGAAATCATGGAAAAAATAAGCTTAAGTTTTGAGGAGTCAGAATATGGGGACTGTGATCCCTCCCCCTACTGGACCAGGTCCGGCTGCAACCATATTCCTTCCACCACCTATAAATCAGTAAAATATGAATACACAATTTTTGAACATATTATGGATCCCTAAATATCTTAAGCGAGGGACTTAGGTCTTCCCACCTCAGATGGTGCATAAAGCGACAACGGTGCCTCTGCACACCGACCTCTATTGTGCTTTGACCTAAGATGTTTGAGCGACGATAAGGATAGAGTAGCATCCTTCTCAAGGCATACACCGATTGTTGCCCTTAGTCGTCCGTGTCTTTTGATACCGGAAGGAGTCCAACACCCCAAATCATGAGGGGGGTGGCCCTCACCCATCCGCACCATGTTACCTCAATAATGTTATGGATTACATGTGATTCTATCGTTCATGAGTGGCTGCTTTGCCTTTTTAAGTATAAATTAAAAAAACTTTTTCACAAAATAAGTTTTTCAAAGAAAAGTAAAGAACTCTATTAAACCAAAAATGAGCAAAAATAAAATCAAATAATCTACCAAGCGTGAAACTACCACAAATCGGCATCGATAAATAAATGAAACCAAAAACAAACAGAAATTACAATAAATTACCGAGTCAAACTGAAAAGGAGAGGAAATTAACATGAGTAGGGCTCAAAACCCCTATGTCTTCCCAAGACCAGAACATAATTTGCACTTTACTGAAAAAAATAAATGTTTTTAATTTTATAAGTTTAATAAATCAAATGATATTAACATTTTGATTACTAAATATCAGTATATGCATATTAAACTGACAATGCACGTTCATTTGTATTTTTTTCAGTAAAGTGCAAATTATGTTTTGGCCTTGGAAAGGCATAGTGGATTTGAGCCCTACTCATGTTAATTTCTGCTCGTTTTGAATTCGACTCGGTTATTTATTCTAATTTCTGTTCGTTTTGGGTTTCATTTATTTATCGATACTGAATTGTGGTTGTTTCACGCTTGGTAGATTATTTGCTTTTATTTTTGCTCATTTTTGGGTTAATGGATTTCTTTGCTTTTCTTTGAAAAACTTAGTTATGAAAAAGTTTTTTTTGATTAATTATTGTTCGTTTTATATTGGCATAGTCTTTTCAGGGAAAAAGAAAATAATACTTGAAATATTTTCGTTTTTTAAGACTTTATAGTTTGGCCATTTATAAGAGCATACACCCTTTTAAAAATCGGGACACAAATAGTAGTGTTAAATTTAATTTCATACCTCCTCTTGTTGACCTGAAATAGAAAACTTGATACCATTCCCATAAAAATCTGTTTACTTTCTTTGATAGTTTGGATACACTTACTCTATTTTGATTTGGTTAAATTTCAAGAGCAGAAATAGCCCCGAAAATTTGAAAATAATATCCACATTCGTTCTTGGGATACTGCTGAGATTATACCCCGGCGCCGCGTCGATGAGGGAAGACTGGCGGCGGCGGGGCCAAAAACAGCAAGCCACGCCACGCTGCCAGTAAGATGTCGGTGGCGTGCCGCCGGGGTGATCAATGTTGACCGCAAACATTAATGTGTTCATCAGTGTTTTTCACCTCACCGCTTCCATTTACCATAAGTGTAGTCATATTTTTAGGCACAAAAATTCAAAAGTCCCTGGCAGGAAACTGGTCTTAACCGCCATTTATCCATCGACGTTTAAATCAGACTGACAAAAAATGGCCTTGACGCTTCAAAAAACTTGCATACTACAAGTTGTCGAACTAGCCATTAGCTATGTATTCTTAACATAAATAATTATCAAAATTAGTAATTTTTTCATCGAGCATTACTGCATACAAAACTTCAAATACCGTATCACAAAATTTGTCAGTTATCTGGGTAAAAACTTTTAATATAACTGTGAACTTATAAGCTTAATTTTTTCATAATGCTCTTTGCCTATATCTTTCTTGTCCCATTAAAAGAAGTTGGACCGGGTGAATTCGTCTTCATTTGTTTTTTTTTTTTGCTCTTTTGGATTCTCTTAAAGACTTCCTGCCTTAAGATCTGGTTTTTAATAACAATTTTAAAGCAGTTGCATTGTAAAGCTTGTTTGCTAAGTTATAGAATATGTGTAATGCAATCTAAGGCTGAACTGCTGCTTTTTAATTGCTTTTGGCTATTCTTTTGGATATTATTCGGTTTTTCCTTTTGGGGATTCATTCCAAATTATAAATTGATAAATACCTAATATCAGTCAAATTATAAACTGCTTCTAAAAGGAGTAAATTTATCAAATTAAAAAATACATGATAAACACTTCACATGAGAACACTTCAATTACAATGAAACAAAAAAAACTTAATAGTTTATTCTGTATGAAAAAAATTAAATGAGAGCTATTTTCTGGTAAAAAATAAAAAGCTCATCCGTTTTAAATGTAATTAAATAAAATAATATGCAGACTGAAGTAGCTCCAGGAAGATGTTGAGATTTGCATCCTAGTCCGTCACTTTTAATCCAAGCAAAATGTTAGGACACTTAGTATCAGTTATTGAGTTTAACCTTTGATTTCCAAATGCTCACAAAAATTACCAAATTTAAGAAAGTCACAAAAATAAGTCACCTGTGGTCAAAATACTCAAAGACTCCTCTTTGAATCCCACCCAGGCTCAAAGCTCCTGCTATGGTTATTTCCATGGAAATCTCCATAGAGTTTCTTTTTAAAATAGCTTTCAAGCGTAGTTAGGGGTATTTAGCCTTTTTTGCTTTTCTTCAAAGCTTTGAAAAAAAGTGTTATAATATTCCAAATGTTGCATTTGTTATATTTGTGCATATTTTTGCTCATCATTTGTGGGGCGATCGAAATTTTTAAACCACTGTAGGTGCGTAAGCATATTGCAACGTCGAATTTCTATAGGTCATGCAACTGCCAAAGAATCTCTCCTGGACCTCTAACCTAGTCAGCTTTTATTATGACCTGGCAAGTTGACGCATGTTTAACCCTTGGCAAAGGGTGTTACGGTCGCTCATGTACAACATAAGGTGGTGTAGCTAATATTGCGCTCGTCACACCAATTCGTTTTAGTGGGAATCTGCCTGGTACTTATGAATGAATTTTTTCAAATTAAACCCGTTTCATCAATAAAAAAAAACGGGTTGAACGCATGTCCCTTTCCCTTTGGACGATAACACCATGCAAGTGCTGTATCAAGTATAACTCACGAAAATCTTGTTAATTTTTGTCAACTTTTCAACTTTTTGGCATCCCTGCTTTCAATAAAAAAAAAATCAAGGTACTATCACTTAAATATAATAAATCCCTATGCTCCACCCCTATGGATACTATCTTGATTGGATACGGTCTCTGCTTTAAATAAAAAAAAATAATTAACTGATTGGAACCCCTGCTTTGAAACAAAAATCGAGGTATTATCATTTAAATATGATAGCTCACTAACCCCTTCCCATCTGGATACCACCTTGATAAAATGCCGTCTCTGCTTTAAATTAAAAAAAAAAGTTTCAGAAAGAAAATTGTATTTTCTATCAGGCGTTCAACAATTGGGTATTAAACATTAAGAAAATCTTATCTAAAAACAGCAAAATAAAAAAATACTGCAAACTTACAATTCAGCTGTAGAAACAACTGTCGGCTATCAATTTCAAAATACAACTGAAGGCTGAAGCTGTATAGTAATGAATTCGTTCTATAATTCTATTCAGCTTGAAAATAAAATTCTTGACTACAAATGATGTTAGAAATAGCGATTGGGAAACTACATTCGAAATGATGTTTTTTGTCAACATATGAAGAACTGTGTATATTGCAATATTTGCAATTGCATATTGCATCTGTCTGGTTTAATGCAAAGTAACAAAAGACACGAAAATTAATGAACAAGAGAGTAGTAAAGAATTATGGTATGCAAAGTAATATTTGGCAGGAAAAGTCACTGGTGATAAATCGCTAGGGGTGGCACCGTGATTGCGTGATTTTCGGGGATTCGGGGAACCAATTTTTTTTTTCGAGGTGACATATAGATTTTCGGGGAAATACCCGAAAATTCGGGGATAGTGCATGCCCTGCTTGATTTCTAATCAGGAAAATCGAAATACTAAACCACACGAGAAGGAAAAGCTCCAACTTTGCGGTTGACGCAATAAAGAATTGCCAAAAATTAATTTAAAGTTGACCGAACGCCGCCACCTCTGCCGACGGCGGCGCGCCTGCGGCGTTCCAGCGGCGTTACAACACTCCGGCGGCATGCGACCGGGCCTCTCGTCGGCGGCGTTCGGTCGATCCGCCGGCGCGGCCACGGGGTCTAGCTGAGATGCCTTATTGGGAATTAGCATTAACACCGTGCATTTTGATTCAATCTTAAGGCAAAATTTAGTTTTTAAACATAATGGGCAAATGGGAGGGTGGGCACGGGAGGGGATTAGTTACCCTATGGTCACTTTCGACTATTAAAAAAGGCATTAGCCCTTTCTATTCTCAATCTAATGAGCCCTTTTTGAAGATGAGCCCACTTCGATACGAAGTGAGCTGGTCTAAAAAAAAAAAAAAATACATTGTACCCACATCGATCTTTACTATAAATACATTGTGCCAACATCGTTCTCGGGGCATAACTTAAAACCCTTGCCCCGAGGGTTTTGGGGGAGTGTCCTCCTCAAAAACATATTTTCTATCTGGAAATCAACTACGCTGAACAAAATGGCTATCTAAAAATTTTGACTGGATGTATTTGGGGGAAAAGTGGCGTGGGGGCGGGAAGGTAGTTGCCCTCCAATCACTTTCGACTATTAAAAAGGGCACTAGCCACTCCAATTTCCAATCGAATGAGCCCTTTTCGAAGTTTCTACGACAACTCCTTTGATACGAAGTGCCCTGGTATGGAAACCAAAAAAAAAAAAAAAAAAAAAAATACATTGTGCCAACATCGTTCTTTACTTAGGCAGCGCGATTGCGCTGCCTATGATAACAAAAGAAAACAATAAAATAAAATCCAATAATTGCAAAATGAAATCAATATTGAACTAAAACAGTATCTTTATACACGAGATGATGGTAGACACGTATCTTTTGACAGGAGAATATAACCCGTACATCTTTTGAAAAGGTGCTTCTTCGGGATGGATATGATGTCATATTTATGTGACTCTGTTGCTTGATTTCCTTTTGCTCGTTCTTTACTGTGCTGTTTCATAACTCGAAGTTCTAATTTGCAAGAAAGGAACAATTAAAAACGTTTAAAGAATTTTTTAAAACAGAAGAAGATTTGGTGCATTTTGAAAGTTCTATTACCAAAGATGGATGTTTTTTTTTTTAATTGAAAGATGAAATAAGAAATCCAGAATGTATTTTTCTTGTTTTCCAGACTATTAAAAAAAATATATATATATGTATTTCTGTTGATGCTAGCTCAATTGTTTGTGGCGCCTTTAAAACCCCTTATATATTTTTAATGAGCTTAAATTAGAATTAGCGCCTTTGTAAAATTACGATTTTTTGTTATTGGACCTTTAAGTTTTGCCTTGGCTTATCTTTTGTCATTATGAAAAACATAACTCCGAACCTTTGTTTTTTTAACAGAGGCTGATTAACAAAAGGTATGGTAAGCATTGATGCCCTTATCCCTGTCATAATTCCAAAACCGATTATCATAACTATCATTTTCAATTTTGGCACGTTTTGACTCCGCTGTCGCGTATCTTTTAAACTCATTTTTGTTTCTTTTTTATTTTTAATTTTCATTATTTAAGACAATTTGCCTATGCCCTTTACTTTAGCTACCCTTATTGGTCTATGTTTACACCTCAAACAATCACCCAGCTAACTGAGTCCAATATATGCAATGGTTTGTTGTTTTAATGACTGTCTTTAATATATAAGAATATCGGTCTGTTGGTCTGGGGATGTATATAAGGTATTGGACAAGGTAGTTCTAATGGTGTACGGGTTTTTGTTCTGACTCTAGTTTTTGGAGTTAAGGGCTATTTTATTTTTCGCTATGGGACGTGATCGTCACTTACTAGGTTGCTAGCTACCGCTGCAACCCAGGTTGCTAGCTACCACTGCAACCTGGATACTGCATAATACTTCAGTTACTATGAACTATACGTCGTTCTTTAATGTACTTCCCTTAAACACATGGTCTATAGACGGCAAATGGGATCGTCTGGATCATGGTTGTAGAGTCATCCGAAACTTATAAAATACCAAATTACGGGTGGGTGGGTGTGAAAGGGGGATTAGTTGCCCTCAAATCCCTTTCGACTATTAAAAAGGGCATCAGCTCTTTCTATTTTCAATCGAATGAGCCCTTTTCGAAGTTCCCACGACAACTCCTTCGATACGAAGTGCCCTGGTCTAAACAACAACAATAACACAAAATAATACGTTATACCCACTTCGATATTTACTACAATAAAAAAGATACTTGGTTTATTTATAAACTTGTTCGGTCTTTAAGTTATCACATACTGTTAAAATTCTTTCGTATATGAAAGTTTCTTGGTGTAGTGGTTAGCACTTGGGATTTTGAAACCTGCAGTCTGATTTCAAATCCCGGTTGACGGTTTTTATGAAGTGTAGCTTACTTATGCTACTATTTAGGCTTCTGCCGTAATTCTTTCTTTTCAAAATTAAATTATTTACTATGGCCTGAGTTAGTTCTTTACCATATCATAAAAATTTATTTCATAATAATAATTATATTTGTCAATTACAAAAGGTTTCTATATACAGCAATTTCCTTTAAAATGAGCCATTACACAGCTCTTTATTATGACCACGAACTGTTTGATTTAATACTTCAGTTACTACGGGTTACATTTCGTTCCTTATTGTAAATTATTTCATGACGTCTTCAGAAATAACAACATAATATCGTGTTTTCCTGTTCACGTCATAGCTCTAATAAAACTATGACGACATTCATTATTGATCTAGTACGGTTTCAAACAAGGTGACCCTAACATTATTCTCTTGTTTACATCCTACTTTTAGTTTAGGAGTTTTGTGATATTTCCTAGTATGAGACGTGCTTAACTTTAACTTAGTTGTTGCCTCCGGGATTCACATACACAATTCTGAGGGGCAGCGTGATCGAGGGGTCCAAGGTTCTGGTGTTAGACACCAGTCTCTTTAGAGGCGTGGGTTCAAATCTTACCGCTGATATACGATTATGATTTATGTACAAAAATCAAATATCTTTGAAAAGACCGCAGTATGAAAATACATCAAAAATGCAGTTTTTAGTGGGAAAATTTATTCTCTTTTAGAAATATTTTATTTTAGTTAAAAAAGATTTTTAACCCAATTAATTTCCTTTAAAATAAGCCATTAAACAACTCCCTACGATGATCCAGTGCCAAGCTATCTGTGGAAAAGAAAGAAGAAAGAAAAAAAAAATATCCCGTCTAGGCAGAATGTTGTAGTAGCTGCCACTTTTCTTGATTTTCAAGTCAATATATTTCCCTTGATTTTGAAGACAAGGGGCAGAAAGTCTCTGTATAGGGGTTTCGGAAAAGGCGGTTCTAATGGTGTACTTTTTGTTTTGATCTGACTCTATTGTTTAAAGAGTTATGGGTTTTTATATTTCTTAACATTGGACCTGATCGTCTCTTACTAGGTTGCTAGCTACCGCTGCAACCCGGGTTATGTACAAAAATTAAATATCTTTGAAAAGAATGCAGTATGGAAAGACATCAAAATACAGTTTTTAGTGTAAAAATTTATTCTCTTTTAGGAATAATTTTCTTTAGTTACAAAAGATTTTTAACCCAATTAATTTCCTTTAAAATGAGCCATTGAACAACTCTCTACGATGTTCCAGTGCCAAGCTATCTGTGGAAAAGAAAGAAGAAAGAAAAAAAATTTATGCCGTTTAGGCAGAATGTTGTAGTAGCCGCCACCTTTCTTGATTTTCAAGCCAATATATTTCCCTTGCTATTCAAGCCAAGGGACAGAAAGTTTCCTATACAGGGATTTCGGACAAGGCGGTTCTAATGGTGTACTTTTTGTTTTGATCTGACTTTTTTTTATGAGCTATGGGTTTTTATATTTCTTAACATTGGACGTGATCGTCTCTTACTAGGTTGATAGCTACCACTGCAACTCGGAAACTAAAGTGCCAACGACGAAACTTATAATAGGCTAATGTACATTGTTTTCGTAAGATTTTTGTATTCAAAAGATATAATAAACAATAGTTCATTCTCTACTAGAATCAGATAAAAAAAGTACGCTATTTGAACCGCCTTGTCCCAAACCCCTACATAGGAAACTTACCGTCCCTTGGCTGGAACAACAAGGAAAATATATTTGTTTTAAAATCAAGAAAAGTGGTAGTTATTACGATATTCTGCATACCTGGCATCTTTTTTGGTTTCCGTTTTTTTCCTCCTCAGCTAGCTAGGCACTGGATTTATATAACTGCTGTATCAGAGTTGCAAACATGTCGTGGTAAAAAATTGTATAGTAAGAGTCTCTCAATAGTAACCGAAACTCTATAAAACGAAATTTTAATATCAATCAATAGATACATCAAAAGAACTGAATTTTTATGCTGAACTTAAATATTTAAGTTTTATCAGGTTTAATCTAACACATCAAAAGTTATAAGGCTGGGAGGGTTGCAGCGGTAGCTAGCATCCGGGTTGTAGCGGTAGCTAGCAACCTAGTAAGAGACGATCACGCCCCATAGTAAAAACTTAAGTAACCCATAACTCCTGAAAAAAGGCTCAGATCAAAACAAGAAGTACACTATAGGAACCGCCTTGTCCAAAACTTCTATACAGCAAACTTACGGTCCTTTGGCTTGAATAACAAAGAAAATATATTGGTTTGAAAATCAAGAAAATTGACTTTAACCACGATATTCTCCACAAACGGCATCTTTTTTTCTTTCCACTTTTTTTGACTACTCAGCTAGCTGGGCACAAGAAAATCATAGAGAGCTGTATAATGGCTTGTTTTAAAGGAAATTGCTACATCTAGTCACATTTGTAAGTAAAACTATATTAAAGAACGATCTCTTGCCTATAGTAATCAAACAGTTCGTGGTAAAGAACTGTTTGAATATTTTATTCCGGGTTGCAGCGGTAGCTAGCAACCTAGTAAGATAAAAGATGATCATTACAAGAACACACCATTGCATATATTCGACTCAGTTAGCTACCTGATTCTTTGAGTGTCGTCTCTTACTATTCCAAAGAAGAAAAAGCCGTAGGCTTTTTCCTGTTTGTATTCAATTTTTTCCGGGTTTACAGTTTGCAGTGGTAGCTAGCAACCCGGGTTGCATCGGTAGCTAGCAACCTAGTAAGAGACAATCACGTCCAATGTTAAGAAATATAAAAACCCATAACTCCTTAAAAAAAAGAGTCAGATCAAAACCAAAAGTACACCATTAGAACCACCTTGTCTAAAATCACTATAAATGAAACTTTCTGTCCCTTAGCTTGAACAGCAAGGGAAATACTTTTGCTTGAAAATCAAGAAAAGTGGCAGCTACTACAGTATTCTGCCTAAATGACATCTTTTTTTTCCTTATTTTTCTCCACGTATAGCTTGGCACTGGAACATCGTAGAGAGTTGTTCAATGACTCGTTTTATAGGAAATAAATGGGGTTCAAAACCTTTTGTAATTAAAACAAATCATTTTTAAAATCCGGGTTGCAGCGGTAGCTAGCAACCTAGTAAGAGACAATCACGCCCCATAGTAAAAACTAAAGAAACCCGTAAATCCTGAAAAAAGATTCAGACCAAAACAAGAAGTACACTATTAGAACCGCCTTGTCCAAAAGCTCTATATAGCAAACTTACTCTCCCATGGCTTGAATAACGAGGAAAATATATTGGCTTGAAAATCAAGAAAATTGACTAACCACGATATTCTCCACATACGGCATCTTTTTTTCTTTCTGTTTTTGTTTTTGTTTTACATAAAGGATCGAAATAGTTCATCATAAAATGTGTCAGTTAAGTGGACCTCGTGTAGTAGTTATTAATAGAAGTTTTGTTTAGACTTTAAAAAGCCAAATGTATAAAAATTGCCTTCGGCAGGAATTGAACCTGTGACCTTTGGAACAGAATTCCAACACACTATCCACTGCATCGCGTAGGCTTTCAAGGATACAATTTTCAAATAGCTTAAGTCTTATATTAAAAGACAATCATTAGGATACTAAACAATTGCAGATATTGGACTTAGCTAGCTGCCTGATTCTCTGAAGCTCGTCTCATACTATTCCAAACAGGAAAAAGCCGTAGGATTTTTCCTGTTTGTAATCAGGGTTTTTATTATAAATAAAGAACGAACTCAAGCCCAATTAAACTGAACCCTGTGGTTCATTCAAATTATCTTCATTATTTTAGCTAGGTTTTAAATAAAACGAGTTACTTTTTTAAATTTTAAATTTAAAAGATATTTCTTTTATTTCAACATGTTAAAAGTTCCCCGGACGGGGATTTGAACCCCATTCTTCCACGTGTTCTCCCATGTAAAGCTTTGGTACACTTACCATTAGACTATTGAAGACTTAATAAATAAAAGTTACATATAATACATGATAATAATGTCGTTAATACACAAAAAATTATATAAGGAATTGGTCTGGTTAATTAAAAAGTGAGTAGATGTAGTAATTTCATTTAAAATTTGCCATTATACAGCTCTCTATGATTTTCCAGTGCCCAGCTAGCTGAGGAGGAAAATCAAACGGAAAGAAAAAAGATGCCGTATGTGAAAAATATTGTGGTTAAAGTCAATTTTCTTAATTTTCACGCCAATATATTTTCCTTTGTATTCAAGCCAAGGGACGGTAAGTTTGCTATATAGAGGTTTTGAACAAGGCGGCTCTAATAGTGTACTTCTTGTTTTGATCTGAATTTTTTTTCAGGAGTTATGGGTTACTTTAGTTTTTACAATGGGGCGTGATCATCTCTTAATAGGTTGCTAGCTACCGCTGCAACCCGGACTACCGCTGTAACCCGGATAAAAAATTACCAGCAGGAAAAAGCCTATGGCTTTTTCTTAATTGGAATAGTAAGAGACGACATGGCTACATCCTACGATTATGACGTCATTGATCAATCGTCATTGATCAAACATGAAATATGCAGTTTTTCGTAAAAAATTGATTCTATTTTAAATAAAATCAATTTAAAAAGCTAAAGTTTTTTATTGTTTTAAAAAATAAAGTTGTGTGACAGATTCAAACTTTAGCGTTAAGAGCGAGGTATTGAGGAGTGGACAGTCCCTTTCATATACGGAACAATTTCTGTTCGTTTTAAGTTTTAATGTCGCTCCTTACTTTTAGTTAAAAAAAACTTGTTTTTTTTATTTAATTTCTGAACGTCTTTAAATTAATACAGTTTTTGATTTTTGCTCCCCGTACATGAATAATTAAAACAAATTTTGCATATTAATTTTACTTTTTTGGCTAAATGGCTTTCTCGAAATTTTGTTCTGACGTAACTTACGAAATAACTTACGTAACGAACTTCTATATTCGTATATTTTATTACGTATATTAAGAAGTTTGCCCCCTAGTCGATACCTTGCTCTTTACGCTAAAGTTCAAAGTTTGTTCGAATCACAAACCCCTGAATCACAAAGGCCGGTTAATTAGAATAGATAGATTTTTTGAAACTACTAAAAATACTTTAGCGAAAAGGGCGAGGTATCGACTAGGGGGCGAACCTCCTCATACATGCAATAATTTCTGTTTGTTTTAAGTTTTAATGTTGCTCCTTATTTTCAGTTGAAAAAACTAGTTTTTTTGTTTAATTTCTGATCGTTTATTAAATAATGCTGGGAAATCCGGCGCGACCTTCATAGAGATCTCCCTTCCCCAAAGAAACATTCTCCATGGAAGGATCCTCCCCCGTAACCCCCTCCTCTAACATCCCCCTCCCATTAGAAAGAAATCCCTCCTGAAACGTCTTTATACTTCCCATTAACCAATACTAAATGTAAACAATGGGCAACTCATCCTTAAAGACATATTTATTAGATTTTAGACTGTGTTGAACAAAATGGGTATCTCAAAATTTAGATTGGGTGACGTTGGGAAAAAATGAGCATGGGAGGGGGCCTAGTTGCCCTCCAATTTTTTGGTCACTGAAAAAGGGCACTAGAACTTTTAAGTTACATTCAAATGAGCCGTCTTACGATATTCTAGGACTACTGGATCGATACGATCACCCCTGGGGAAAAAAACAAACAAAAAAACAAATAAACACGCATCCATGATCTTTCTTCTGATAAAAAATAAAAAATTCCACATTTTTGCATATATGATCTTGAAACTTCCGTAGCAAATTTTCCTGATACGCTGAATCCGATGGCATGATTTTCATTAAAGTTCTGTGACTTTTTGGGGGTGTTTCCTCCTTTTTTCGAAAATAGGGGAAATTTTCTGAGGCGCGTAACTTTTGATGGGTAGAACTAAACTTAATGTAACTTATATATTTTTGAAATCAGCATAAAAATTTGATTCTATTGATGTATCTATGGGTATCAAAATTCCCGTTTTTACAGTTTCCGTTACTATTGAGCCGGGTCGCTCCTTACTTGCAGTTCGTTACCACGAACTGTTTGAAAATGTCAAGCCTTCCAATCACTTTTGACTATTAAAAAGGGCACTAGCCCCTTCAATTTCCAATACAATGAGCCCTTTTTGAGTTTCTACGACAACGCTTTCTATAAACACCTTATATGCCCTCAGGGCATTAATTATAACCCTTGCCCTGAGGGCTTTGAGGAGTTTGTCATCCTCAAAGACCTAATTTTCAGAACTTTCAACTACGTTAAACAAAATGATTATCTCAAAATTTTTATTGGATGTGTTTGGGGAAATGGTGGGCGTGAGAGGGGCGTTAGTTGCTCTTATATCACTTTCAACTATTAAAAAAGACATTAGCCCTATCAATTTCCAATTGAATGAGCTCTTTTGAAGTTTTTACGACGACGCTTTCAATAAAAACCTTATATCCCCCAGGGCTAGGGGGGGGGGTTGTCATCCTCAAAAACCTAATTTCCAGAACTTTCAACTACGTTGAACAAAATTGCTGTCTCAAAATTTCGATTGGATGTGTTTTGGGAAATGGTGGGCGTGAGAGGAGGGTTAGCTGCCCTTCAATCACTTCCGACTATTAAAAATGGCACTAGCCCTTTCAATTTCCAATCGAATGAGCCCTTCTTGAAGTGACTACGACAAAGATTTCTATAGAAACCTTATATGACCAAAGGGTATTATTTACAACCCTTGCCCTGAGGGCTGTGAGGGGGTTGTTATTCTCAAAGACATAGTTTCCAGACCTTTCAACTACGTAAAACAAACTGGCTATCTCAAAATTTTGATTGCATGTGTTTGGGGAAATGGTGGGCGTGAGACGAGTGTTAATTATCCTCCAATCACTTTTGACAAATAAAAAGGACACTAGCCCTTTCAATTTCCAATCGAATGATTCCGTTTCAAATTTTCTACGACAAAGCTTTCTATAAAAAAAAACCATATGCCCCCCAGGGCATACCTTAAAACCCTTGCCCTGAGGGCTGTGGGGGGAGTGTCGTCCTCAAACACATAATTTCCGGACTTTTTAGCTACGACGAATAAAATGGCTATCTCAAAATTTTGATTGGATGTGTTTGGGGAAATGGTGGTTGTCATAAGGGTGAGGTTAATTATCCTCTAATAACTTTTGGCTACTAATAACGGCACACGCCCTTCTAATTTCCAATTAAATGATCCCTTTTTGAAGTTTCTACAACATCACTATCTATAAAAACCTGATATGCCCCCAGGGCATAACTTACAACCCTTGCCCTGAGGGTTTCGAGGTAGTTATCATCCTCAAAGACCTAATTTCTAAGACTTTTAACTACGTTGAACATAATGGCTATCTAAAAATTTTGATTAGTTGCCCTCCAATCACTTTCGACTATTAAAAAGGGCACTAGCCCTTTGAATTTCCAATCGATTGAGCCCTTTTTCAAGTTTCTATGACAAAGCTTTCAATAAAAAATTTGTATGCCCGAAGGGCATAACTTACAACCCTTACCCTGAGGGCTGTGGGGGGAATGTCATCCTCAAAGATGTGATTTCCGGACCTTCAAACTACTTGGAACAAAATGGCTATCTCAAAGTTTTAATTGGATGTGTTTGGATAAATGATAGGCGTGGAAAAGTGATTAGTTGCCCTCCAATCACTTTCGACTATTAAAAACGGCATTAGCGATTTCAATTTGCAATTGAATGAGCCCTTTTTGAAGTTTCTACGGCAACACTTTCTATAAAAACCTTATATTTCCCCAGCACATAACTTACAACCCTTGCCCTGAGGGCTGTGGCGAGGGGGGGGGTTCATCCTCAAAGACCTAATTTCCAGTACTTTCAACTACGTTTAACAAAACGGCTATCTCGAAATTTAGATTGGATGTGTTTGGGCAAAAGATGGGCTGAGAGGGGGGTTAGTTGACCCCCCAATCGCTTTCGACTATTAAAAAGGGCATTAGCCCTTGAATTTCCAATCGAATGAGCCCTTTTTGAAGTTTTTACGACAAAGATTTCTATTAAAACATTATTTGCTCCCAGGGCATAACTTACAACCCTTGCCCTGAGGTCTTTGGGGGAGTGTCCTCCTCAAAAACATAATTTCTATCTGGAAATCAACTACGCTGAACAAAATGGCTATCTCAAAATTTTGATTGGATGTGTTTGGGGAAATGGTGGGCGTGGAAGGGTTGTAATTTGCCTTGCAGTTAGTTTCGGCTGTTAAAAAGGGAACTAGCCATTCCCTTTTCTAATCGAATGATCCCTTTTTGAAGTTTCTACGACAATTCCTTTGATACGAAGTGCCCTGGTCTAAGACCAAAAAAAAGAGAAATAATGCATTGTGCCAACATCGTTCTTTACTTAGGCAGCGCTATCGCGCTGCCTATGATAAAGGTGTTAGTGATCTTATCGGTCCAGTGGATACCAAGGATGCGTTGAAGACAGATACTTTCAAATCCCTGGATTCACCTTTCCAGCTGCTTAGATAACCAAGCTTTGACAATTAATCAGTAATACTAAAAGTGAAGGTAGAGAAAATGGCATTGATACTCTAATTAAGGCGTGTAAATAGTTAAGTAGCGTCAGCTATTCAGTGCTAGGTGAAAGAGAGCTTCGAAAATTGATTTGTTTTACTCATGTATAAAATTTATTGCAAAATAATTCTTTATTTTTAAGATTTAGATTTAAAATGAGCTGAATTTAAAAAGAAATTCTTAAGGAATATCAATTAAAAAATTTTCCTTTTATTTTTCAAAATAGGCCTACAGGACCTTACATAGCCCCTGGAAAAAGGGCTGTAAGTTACGCAATTTGTCCATTGTTCACGTAGGCTATAGTAGGCCTATTTATTATTGGGAAATATAAGGATTTTTTTTTGGGGGGGGGGGGAGTTCCTTGGGGTAGAAAGTTTTGGGTAAATTTTTCAGGCGGAATTTTATGCTGGGGGAGAGAAGGGGATATCCTGGCAAGATCTAAAAAATCGTTGGAAATTAAATATAAAAAACAAGTTTTTCGATTGAAAGTAAGGAACAATATTAAAATTTAGAAGAAAAGACCCCTCGTTCTTTACGCTAAAGTTTGACTTGTTGTCACAATTCTGTGAGAAAAACTGCTCAAGCACAAGGGCAGTGGAATTTGAGTGAGAAATGTTTTTAAAGAACTATAAGACATAAGTGTAAAAAGCTATGGCTAAGGAAGGGGTAGTCCCCCTCATATAGGGAATAATTTCTGTTTTAAATTTTAGTTAAGCTCCTTACTTTCAGGGCTCTTCCCCCTCAACACCCTTCCCCCAATAAAAACAACAACAACAACAAACTAAACAAGCCGAAATGGTGCTACTGTCTTCAAGTTGTTCAGGAAATAAACCCTTGTCTTGATCACAAGCGAAGTAATTGATTTTGCTCACAAACATTATAACAGACTGTACTATATGGCTTTAACCCTAGCCAGGATTATTTTTGAAGGGGCCCAACTCGTTTATTTAGGGATCCCCTTAAATTCAGCTCATTTTTTAACAGATTTTTTAAACAGATTTTTACACTTAGAAACTGAAATGTTTTTTAATTATATAATCTACTCAGTATGTAGTCTAAATGTCTCCCAAACTGAAACCAATAGAACTAAGGATAAAAAAAATGGACTCGAATTTTCGAAATGCCACAACAACTTAGTACTGAATTTTACAAGACTTTTCCTGTGCATCGCTATGCCTATGTTGTGGTAAACTGAGCATTGGTATCTTTGATTTTTTTTTTTTTTTTTTTTTTTTTTTTTTTTTATGGACTGTTTTATACTGAGCCTTCGAATATTTTTCTGTTCCATTCTGATAAATGTGCATATCCATTTAACTAATTTTTCTTCACTGTCCTTCCACCTTCCTACAAACCTTAATAAAGTTTGATTTTACCAGTGATTTAGATGCAAAGAGAACAGCCGCGCGGCCATTGATTGGTTCAAGTGCCATCATATTTGAAGAATTCAGATCATTTCAGACATCAAACTCCAAAGTAATGGAACGGGGCGCAGCGTTGATTGTGTTTTTTGAATTCCTGAAAATTTGCTCATAAAATTTAATTTATAGTTTTGTCGTGCTCTAAACAAATTTTCACTTTAGGGCGATGCGATATATCGAAAATAATTTTGCAAGCCTCAGTGTAGGTTGACCGACAATCGAAAGCTGCTGGGAATTTGTGTTTTGACTGAAAATGCAGTGAAATTGTACTTTTCTTTGTTTGTCAATCAAAGCGGGTGGCACCACAAGGAACTCTCAAAGCGGTCAAATCACTCAAATGATTGTTCCTTTCAACTAATTTTAGTATTTTCCAAGAATGTATGCAGGAACATATTTAGGGGTTGCTCTTCCCTGAACTTCAAATAGAAAATCCTGCTCTGTTTATTCAAAAAAAAAAAAAAAAAAAAAAAATCGCGCTTTCTAATCATTCGCTTCTGAAGATTCACGCTTCCTGAAGTTTCATTAAGACTGAATACCACTAGCATAAAACGGCAAAGTTAAATGTTTTTTCTAAGATTCCTGGGAAAGTAGGTATCGGCTTTTAATTTTCTTTAATATCTTATCCAAGCTCTACAAGTTATGGTAAGGTCACCCAATCAATTTTAAATAGTGGCCACAGATACGTTTGTTATGGAAATATGGTTAAATGGTTAAATGGTTTTTCTAAGATTCCTGGGAAAGTAGGTATCGGCTTTTAACTTTCTTTAATCTCTTATCCAAGCTCTACAAGTTATGGTAAGGTCAGTATAGTCCTAGGTACTAGTTTGCTTGCCTTATGTTCCTTCCGGTTTTTTCTGGTAGGTAAACAGGGCATTACACCCTTTCCAAGAGGAACGAGTATAACTTGATTGGTGATTAGGATTTGAATAAAAGGAATAGTTTTCTTTACAATTGCTTAATTGAAAAGTAACGATAGAATGACATTGTGACGGGCAATGACTAAAGGAACATTTGAAGGTGGAGAAAAAAAGGGGTAATTAGCGATTGGATAATTATAACAAGAATTTTTGAAAAAGGTAATTACTACTTTAGTTTACGAGATTTGCGAATTTTTTGCGAAAAGATATTTGCGTAAAGGTATTGAGATGGTTAGGAATGCCTCACGGCTAATTAAAGAATGGGGTGTTTGCATCAATAATACAAAGAATAAGCTCAGATACTTAATATATTTGACGTTTACAAGAGACATTGCTAGAAGGTATTCAATAGCTTAATTGAAAAGTAACGATAGAATGACATTGTGACTTGACCTAGCTTTACCTCGCCGATGTGGTCTGTATAATACATAAGTAACGTTTGAAAAGTATTGTCAATTTAAAAAGAAGCAATCGGAGATGTTTGATTAACCTTTGAAAAAAAAAGGGTAATGGGATTTGTGAATTGGAGGAGATGCCATGATTATGTACTGTATAATACACAAGTGATGTTTTGGAGCGTATTGTCAATTTACCGAGAACATGACTGAAATCTGATTTGAGAGAGATGTGTGGCATGGAGGGCTGAGGTGAATGAGAGTTCAGTGCTAGGGGGAACAGTTCGTCGGAGATTTCGGTTATGCAGGGGTTCAGTTACAAGAGGGTTCGGTTTCATGGGATTTGAGTTAATTGGGGATTGAGTTCCACGAGGGTACGAGAAAATGACTGAAAAGTGTTTTGAGGGAGATGGGTTGCATGGAGGGTTGAGTTGCATGAGAGTTCAGTTAAAGGGGGTACAGTTACACGGTGGTTTCGGTTATACAGGGGTTCAGTTACAAGGGGGTTCAGTTGCACGGAGGTTGAGTTAAATGGGGATTGAGTTACACGAGAGTAGTGCTTTGTCGTGGTTTAGCTTGTCACAGTTTTAAAAGAGCTTAACGGGGATTGAGAGACTCAGTTGCCTAATTCTGTGTGATTTTTCTTTACTTGATGGTCATTAAAAACGAAATTTTTCTGTTAAATAAGTAGTTTTTGTATCTTTTAAAAGAGCTTTAAGGGGTTTGAGAGACTCAGTTGCCTGATTCCGTGTGGTTTTTCTTCACTTGGTGATCATTAAAAACGAAATTTTTATATTAAATAAGTAGTTTTTGTATCTTTTAAAAGAGCTTTACGGGGTTTGAGAGACTCAGTTGCCTAATTCCGTGTGGTTTTACTTGACTTGGTGGTAAAAAAAAACGAAAATTTTGTGTTAAATAAGTAGTTTTTGTATCTTTTAAAAGAGCTTTAAGGGGTTTGGTTTGAGAGACTCAGTTGCCTTATTCCGGGTGGTTTTTCTTTACTTGGTGGTCATTAAAAACGAAATTTTTGTGTTAAATAAGTAGTTTTTGTATCTTTTAAAAGAGCTTTAAGGGGTTTGAGAGACTCAGTTGCCTGATTCCGTGTGGTGGTTATACAGGGGTTCAGTTACAAGGGGTTCAGTTGCACGGGGGTTGAGTTAAATGGGGATTGAGTTCCACGAGAGTATGAGAAAATGACTGAAAAGTGTTTTGAGGGAGATGGGTTGCATGGAGGGTTGAGTTGCATGAGAGTTCAGTTAAAGGGGGTACAGTTACACGGGGGTTTCGGTTATACAGGGGTTCAGTTACAAGGGGGTTCAGTGGCACGGGGGTTGAGTTAAATGGGGATTGATTTCCACGAGAGTAGTGCTTTGTAGTGGTTTAGCTTGTCACAGTTTTAAAAGAGCTTTACGGGAATTGAGAGGGTCAGTTGCATAATTCCGTGTGATTTTTCTTTGCTTGATGATCATTAAAAACGAAATTTTTGTGTTAAATAAGTAGTTTTTGTATCTTTTAAAAGAGCTTTAAGGGGTTTGAGAGACTCAGTTGCCGGATTCCGAGTAGTTTTCTTTACTTGGTGGTCATTAAAAACGAAGTTTTTGTGTTAAATAAGTAGTTTTTGTATCTTTTAAAAGAGCTTTAAGGGGTTTCAGAGACTCAGTTGCCGGATTCCGTGTGGTGGTTATACAGGGGTTCAGTTACAAGGGGTTCAGTTGCACGGGGGTTGAGTTAAATGGGGATTGAGTTCCACGAGAGTTTGAGAAAATGACTGAAAAGTGTTTTGAGGGAGATGGGTTGCATGGAGGGTTGAGTTGCATGAGAGTTCAGTTAAAGGGGGTACAGTTACACGGGGGTTTCGGTTATACAGGGGTTCAGTTACAAGGGGGTTCAGTTGCACGGGGGTTGAGTTAAATGGGGATTGATTTCCACGAGAGTAGTGCTTTGTTGTGGTTTAGCTTGTCACAGTTTTAAAAGAGCTTTACGGGGATTGAGAGAGTCAGTTGCATAATTCCGTGTGATTTTTCTTTAGTTGATGTTCATTAAAAACGAATTTTTTGTGTTAAATAAGTAGTTTTTGTATCTTTTAAAATAGCATTAATGGGATTGAGAGACTAAGTTGACTCATTAAATGTGTTTTTTCTTTACTTGTTGGTCATTAAAAACGAAATTTTTGTGTTAAATAAGTAGTTTTTGTATCTTTAAAAAGAGCTTTACAGGTTTTGAGAGACTCAGTTGCCTGATTCCGTGCGGTTTTCCTTTACTTGGTGGTCATTAAAAACGAAATTTTTATGTTAAATAAGTAGTTTTTGTATCTTTTAAAAGAGCTTTACGGGGATTGAGAGACTCAGTTGCCGGATTCCGTGTGATTTTTCTTCTTTTCAGTAAAGACATTCGATATCCTAAAAGTGTTTAACTCAAACTTTTTTAAAACTTCGAAATTTTTCAACTTTATTTATTTTTTTTCTTTTTGTACATAACTTAAAATGTCAAAATATGATTAGAGTTCTAACAATTGAGCTCTGTGATTGGTCAGAGACACGATGTGACTTTCCCACTGGTATTCTATGACCGGTTATTGACACTACCTAATCTATTGCATGTATTAAATCAGTATTTTTTACGCAGTGGAACGATAAAAACATAAGTCATATCTTTAAAAAAAAAAGTGAAGATGGAGCATTTTAATAAAGTTTGTCTACATAACAAGGTTATTGTAGCATTGAATGCTGACAAAGAGAAGTATTTAAACTTTGAAACAAGTACAGGTGGTAGCACTATTGGAAATGTATGCATGCAGTGTCATGACAGTAAGGAATTAAATTTCTTTGGAATACCGAAAAAATTCTACTCTTATGTTGGTGGTTATGCGAGAATGAGATCTCCAGAGATGATTGCACTCAAAGAGAATGCCAACATAAAAATATTCGTTGATGATAGAGGACAACTCCTTGCTACTTTTGAAGGTAAAACATTACCTACTGATACATCCAATCGTCACCTTTCGGGTATTAGCATTCAACTGAAGATCAATAAAGAAAAGGCCTACTCTTCTACTAATAGCGTAAACCATATTTTGTCTACGTGCCGAAACTGTTACCTGTGTAAAAATAATGTGATAATAGACAGTGAAATTGCCAGAAAAATAAAAAGGGCAACTCTTCTACTAATATCGTAAACCATATCTTGTCTACGTGCCGAAACTGTTACCTGTGTAAAAATAATGTGATAATAGACAGTGAAATTGCCAGAAAAATAAAAAGGGCATCGTCAGAAAATATCACGATGGAATATAAAGATGAATCGATGAAAAACACAGCACCAGCAAACGTTACTGCCATTGATCAAACAGTCATTGAACCAAATAATACCAAAGACGAAAAGCATATTGAGCCTGTTGATGAGACACCAGTAAAAATTGTGTATGACTCAAAATAGAATAATGATTATTCTACTGATTACGAACTAAGAGAAGACAATAGCTGTAATATCAAGAGAGAACATGGTGAACTATTTTATGGAACAGATTCAAAATGTCCAAAGTTAATCATTGATATTAATAATGTATCATAATATATTTCTTTATTAATATTCTAAATAGCATTATTTAATTAAAAATATATTATGCATTAAATTTTTATGTGTTCATTATTTTTAGAGTAAGCTAGAATATCAAAAGTTTAGAATGTCTAATAAAACGTCGGAGATGTAAGAAAAGGAATTTGTATACATCTATTGTCAGACAAATGGGAATAAATTCTTTCTTGAATTCACCTCCTGGATAAATAAAAAAAGACATTTCATTCAAGAAATTATGATGAAACTCTAAGTAAGCAACACACTCTTTCTTGAAATTACATCATGGATACACAATGAAGAAATATCATTTAAGGAAGGATCAAAAATTGTAAGTAAGTAGCAAATTCTTTCAAAAATATGTTAATACTTTTAAGCAATAAATATATTTAAGCTGAACCAGTCTTTATTCTTTAGTATAGTTTTATTCATTAGTAACAATAGGTTTCTTGAATTCGCTTCCTGGACACAATACAGATATTTAATTCAAGAAATCATAATAAAATTGCAAGTAAGTAATAAAGTCTTTATTGTTTTCACCTATTGGATACACAATACTGAAATTTCATTTAAGAAATTATCAAGGAATTTTAAGTAAGTAGCAAATTCTTTCTTGAATTTACCTGCTGGACAAACAAAAAAGACATTTCGTTCAAGAAATTATGACAAAATTCTAAGTAAGTAACAAACTCTTTATTGTTTTCACGAGTTAGATATACGACGTATAAATTAAATTCAAGAAATTATGAAAAAATTCTCAGTCTAAGTAGCAAATTCTTTCTTGAATTCACCTGTTGGATAATCAAAAAAACATTTCGTTCAATAAATTATTACAAAATTCTAAGTAAGTAACAAACTTTATTGTTTTCACGAGTTAGATATACTACGTAGAAATTAAATTAAAGAAATTATGAAAAAATTCTCAGTCTAAGTAGCAAATTCCTTCTTGAATTCACCTGTTGGATAAACAAAAAAAAAACAAAAAAGACATTTCGTTCAAGAAATTTTGATAAAATTTTAAGTAAGTAACAAACTTTATTGTTTTCACGAGTTAGATATATGACGTAGAAATTTAATTCAAGAAATTATGAAAAAATTCTCAGTAAGTTACAATTTCTTTCTTGAAGTAAACTCATTTATACACAAAATACTGAAATATAATTAAATAAATTATAAAAAATATTTTTAAGTCATAAACAAGATATATATTTATTTCAAATATTGAATATAAATTCAATATAATTAATACAATAAAAGTGATTAAACAATTTTTGAAAATAAATGATATTTGTATGCCTTTCCTTGGCACCTTTCCAAACGAGCGGGGATTCCCCACTGGTTCCTACACATTGCAAAAAGTGAGCAGTACGAAAACTCCACGTTTTAAACCATAGTGGTTTTTTAGGGACCAATCTGTATATATTTGAAAAGTCTACATATCTTTATTTCATTTTTTTAAGGTTCATTTAGACGCGGTTCCGTGCGCGCACGAAACCTCGTCTAAATGAACCATAAAAAATGAAATAAAGCTATGTCGACTTTGCATATCTCTCCTGATTGGTCCCTAAAAAACCAGTCTGGTTGAAAACGTGGAGTTTTCGTAGTGCTCACTTCTTGCAATGTGTAGGAATCAGTGGAGAATCCCCGCTCGTTTGGAAAGGTGCCAAGGAAAGGCATACAAATAGCATGTAGTTTCAAAACGTGTTTAATCACCTTTCTTGAATGAAGTATCTGTACTGTATATTCAAGAGGTGAAATCAATAAAGAGCTTGTTACTTACTTACAAATATTTTTTATAATTTCTTGAATGAAATTTCCTTATTGTGTGTATCCATCAATTGAATTCAAGAAAGATATGGATACTTACTAAGAATTTTTTCATAATTTCATGAATTAAATTTCTACATCGTATATCTAACTCGTGAAAAAAATAAAGTTTGTTACTTACTTAGAATTTTGTCATAATTTCTTGAACGAAATGTCTTTTTGGTTTTTTTTTGTTTATCCAACAGGTGAATTCAAGAAGGAATTTGCTACTTAGACTGAGAATTTTTCATAATTTCTTGAATTTAATTTCTACGTCGTATATCTAACTCGTGAAAACAATAAAGTTTGTTTATTACTTAGAATTTTCTCATAATTTCTTGAACGAAATGTTTTTTTGTTTATACAACAGTTTAATTCAAGAAAGAATTTTATACTTAGAATGATAATTTTTTAATAATTTATTTAATATAATATCTAAGTCGTATATATAAATTGTTAAAACAATAAAGAGTTTGTTACTTACTTAGAATTTTGTCATAATTTCTTGAACGAAATGTCTTTTTTGTTTGTCCAACAGGTAAATTCATGAAAGAATTTGCTACTTAGTTACAATTTTTTCACAATTTCTTGAATGAAATTTCCGTATTGCATATCCAAGAGTTGACTTCAAGAAAGAAATTGTTACTTACTGAGAATTTTTCAATAATTTCTTGAATTAAATTTCTACATCATTTAGCTAAATAAAATTGTTTGTGATAAAGAGAAAAAAAAGTTACTTACTTTCGATTTTTTCATAATTTCTTGAATGAAGTATCTGTAATGTATATCCAAGAGGTGAAATCAATAAAGAGTTTGTTACTTACTTACAAATATTTTCATAATTTCTTGAATGAAATTTCCGCATTGTGTATCAAAAAGATGAGTTCAAGAAAGAAATTGTTACTTACTGAGAATTTTTTCATAATTTCTTGAATCAAATTTCTACATCGTGTATCTAAGTCATGAAATTATTGAATGAAATTTCCGTATTGTGTATCTATGAGTTGACTTCAAGAAAGAAATTGTTACTTACTGAGTATTTTTTCCTAATTTCTTGAATTAAATATCTACATCGTGTAGCTAAGTGAAAATTTTTTTTGATAAAGAAAAAAAAAGTTACTTACTTGTGGTTTTTTCATAATTTTTTGAATGAAGTATCTGTATTGTATATACAAGAGGTGAAAACAAAAAGAGTTTGTTACTTGCTTACAAATATTTTAATAATTTCTTGAATTAAATTTCCGTATTGTGTATCAAAGAGTTGACTTCAATAAAGAAATTTTTATTTTTTAATAATTTCTTAAATTAAATTTCCGTATTGTGTATCCAAGATTAGAATTCAAGAAACAAGTTGCCACTGAATGAGAATGTTTTAATAATTTCCTGAATGAAATTTCTACATCATGTATCTAAGTCATGAAAACAATAAAGAGTTTTTTACTTACTTGGAATTTTGTCATAATTTCTCGAACAAAATGTCTTTTTTGTTTATTAAGCAGGTGAATTCAAGAAAGAATTTGCTACTTACTTACAATTTTTTCATAATTTCTTTAATGAACTGTCTTTTTTATTTACCCAGGAGGTGAATTCAAGAAAGAGTTTGCTACTTACTTACAATTTTTGATAATTTCTTAAATGAAATTTCTGCATTGTGTATCCATTAGGTAACATGAGTGTGTTACCTATTTACAATTCCTTCATAATTTCTTGAATGAAATTTCAGTATTGTGTATCCAATAGGTGAAAACAATAAAGACTTTATTACTTAATAGCGATTTTATTATGATTTCTTGAAATAAATATCTGTATTGTGTCCGGGAAGCGAATTCAAGAAAACTATTGTTACTTACTTACAATTTCTTCATAATTTAATGAAATGAATAAAACTATTCTAAAGAATAAAGACTGGTTAAGCTTAAAGATATTTATTGCATAAACGTATTAACATATTTTTGAAAGAATTTGCTAATTACTTACAATTTTTGATAATTTCTTAAATGAAATTTCTGCATTGTGTATCCATGAGGTAACTTCAAGAAAGAGTCTGTTGCTTACTTAGAGTTTCGTCGTAATTTCTTGAATGAAATGTCTTTTTTTATTTATCCAGGAGGCAAATTCAAGAAAGAATTTGTCCCCATGCGTCTGAAAATAGATGTATGCAAATTCCTTTTCTTACATCTCCTACGTTTTAATAGACATTCTAAACGTTTTATATGCTAGCTGACTCTGCAAATAATGAACACATTACAATGTAATGCATAATATATTTTTAATAAAATAATGCTATGTAGAATATTAATACAAAAATATATTATGATACATTATTAACATCAATGATCAACTTTGGACATTATGAATCTGTTCCATAAAATAGTTCACCATGTTCTCTCTTGATATTATAGCTATTGTCTTTTCTTAGTTCGTAATCAGTAGAATAATCATTATCCTATTTAGAGTCACACACAATTTTTACTTGTGTCTCATCAACAGGCTCAATATGCTTTTCGTGTTTGGTCTTATTTGATTCAATGACGGTTTGATTAATGGTAGTTACGTTTGCTGGTACTTTGTTTTTCATCGATTCATCTTTATATTCCATCGTGATTTTTTCTGACACTGCCCTTTTTATTTTTCTGGCAATTTCACTCTCTATTATCACATTATTTTTACACAGGTAACAGTTTCGGCACGTAGACAAGATATGGTTTACGATATTAGTAGAAGAGTTGCCCTTTTTATTTTTCTGGCAATTTCACTGTCTATTATCACATTATTTTTACACAGGTAACAGTTTCGGCACGTAGACAAGATATGGTTTACGCTATTAGTAGAAGAGTAGGCCTTTCTTTAATTGATCTTCCGTTGAATGCTAATACCCGAAAGGTGACGATTGGATGTATCAGTAGGTAATGTGTTAGCTGCAACAGTAACAAGGAGTTTTCCTCTATCATCAATGATTGTTTTTATGTTGGCATTCTCTTTGAGTGCAATCATCTCTGGAGATCTCAATCTTGCATAACCACCAACATAAGAGTTGAATTTTTTTGGTATTCCAAAGAAATTTAATTCCTTACTGTCATGACAATGCATGCATACATTTCCAATAGTGCTACCACCTGTACTTGTTTCAAAGTTTAAATACTTCTCTTTGTCAGCATTCAATGCTACAATAACCTTGTTATGTAAAAACACTTTATTAAAATGCTCCATCTTCACTTTTTTTTTAAAGATATGACTTATGTGTTTATCGTTCCACTGCGAAAAAAATACTGATTTAATACATGCAATAGATTAGGTAGTGTCAATAACCGGTCATAGAATACCAGTGGGTAAGTCACATCGTGTCTCTGACCAATCACAGAGCGCAATTGTTAGAACTGTAAGCATATTTTTACATTTTAATTTATTTAAAAAAATAAAAAAAATAAATAAAGTTGAAAACGTTCGATTTTTAAAAAAATTTTTAATTAAACAATCTTATGATCTTGAATGTATATACTTAAAAGAAGAAAAATCACACGGAATCTGGCAACTGAGTCTTTCAATCCCCGTCAAGCTCTTGTAAAGGATACAAAATCTACTTATTTATCATAAAAATTTCGTTTTTAATGACCACCAAGTCAAGAAAAACCACACGGAATTAGGCAACTGAGTCTCTCAAACCCTGTAAAGCTCTTTTAAAAGATACAAAAACTACTTATTTAACACAAAAATTTCGTTTTTAATGACCACCGAGTGAAGAAAAACCACACGGAATCAGGCAACTGAGTCTCTCCAACCCCTTAAAGCTCTTTTAAAAGATACAAAAACTACTTATTTAACACAAAAATTTCGTTTTTAATGACCATCAAGTAAAGAAAAATCACACGGAATTATGTAACTGACTCTCTCAATCCCCGTAAAGCTCTTTAAAAACTGTGACAAGCTAATCCACGACAAAGCACTACTCTCGTGGAAATCAATCCCCCTTTAACTCAACCCCCGTGCAACTGAACCCCCTTGTAACTGAACCCCTGTATAACCGAAACCCCCGTGTAACTGTACCCCCTTTAACTGAACTCTCATGCAACTCAACCCTCCATGCAACCCATCTCCCTCAAAACACTTTTCAGTCATTTTCTCATACTCTCGTGGAACTCAATCCCCATTTAACTCAACCCCCGTGCAACTGAACCCCTTGTAACTGAACCCCTGTATAACCACCACACGGAATCAGGCAACTGAGTCTCTCAAACCCCTTAAAGCTCTTTTAAAAGATACAAAAACTACTTATTTAACTCAAAAATTTCGTTTTTAATGACCACCAAGTTAAGAAAAATCACACGGAATCAGGCAACTGAGTCTCTCAAACCCCTTAAAGCTCTTTTAAAAGATAAAAAAACTACTGATTTAACACAAAAATTTATTTTTTAATGACCACCACGTAAAGTAAAACCACACGGAATAAGGAAACTGAGTCTCTCAAACCCTTTAAAGCTCTTTTAAAAGATACAAAAACTACTTATTTAAAACAAAAATTTCGTTTTTAATGATCACCAAGTGAAGAAAAACCACACGGAATCAGGCAACTGAGTCTCTCAAACCCCTTAAAGCTCTTTTAAAAGATACAAAAACTACTTATTTAACAGAAAAATTTCGTTTTTAATGACCATCAAGTAAAAAAAAATCACACGGAATTAGGCAACTGAGTCTCTCAATCCCCTTAAAGCTCTTTTAAAACTGTGACAGGCTAAACCACGACAAAGCACTACTCTCGTGTAACTCAATCCCCATTTAACTCAACCTCCGTGCAACTGAACCCCCTTGTAACTGAACCCCTGTATAACCGAAACCACCGTGTAACTGTACCACCGTTAACTGAACTCTCATGCAACTCAACCCTCCATGCAACCCATCTCCCTCAAAACACTTTTCAGTCATTTTCTCGTACTCTAGTGTAACTCACACACCATATAACTCAACACACGGGCCCCTGAACCCTCTTGTAACTGAACCCCTGAATAACCGAACCCCCCGTGTAACTGTACCCCCTTTAACTGAACTCTCATGCAACTCAACCCTCCATGCAACCCATCTCCCTCAAAACACTTTTCAGTCATTTTCTCGTTAAATTGACAATACGCTCCAAAACATCACTTGTGTATTATACAGTACATAATCATGGCATCTCCTCCAATTCAAAAATCCCATTACCCGTTTTTTTTGCAAAGGTTAATCAAACATCTCCGATTGCTTGTTTTTAAATTGACAATACTTTTCAAACGTTACTTATGTATTATACAGACCACATCGGCGAGGTAAAGCTAGGTCAAGTCACAATGTCATTCTATCGTTACTTTTCAATTAAGCTATTGAATACCTTCTAGCAATGTCTCTTGTAGGCGTCAAATCTATTAAGTATCTGAGCTTATTCTTTGTATTGTTGATACAAGCACCCCATTCTTTAATTACCCGTGAGGCATTCTTAACCATCGCAATACCTTTACGCAAATATCTTTTCGCAAAAAATTCGCAAATCTCGTAAACTAAAGAAGTAATTACCTTTTTCAAAAATTCTTGTTCAAATTATCCAATCGCTAATTACCCCTTTTTTTTTCCACCTTCAAATGTTCGTTTAGTCATTGCCCGTCACAATGTCATTCTATCGTTACTTTTCAATTAAGCTATTGTAAAAAAAACTATTCCTTTTATTCAAATCCTAATCACCAATCAAGTTATACTCGTTCCTCTTTGAAAGAGTGTAATGCCCCTGTAGAATAGAATTACCTACCAGGACAACCAGAAGGAACATAAGGCAAGCAAACTAGTACCTAGGACTATACTAAGGTCGCCAAATCAATTTTAAATAGTGGCCACACATACGTTTATAATGGGAATATGGTTAAATGGTTAAATGGTTTTTCTAAAATTCCTGGGAAAGTAGGTATCGGCTTTTAATTTTCTTTAATCTCTTATCCAAGCTCTACAAGTTATGGTAAGGTCACCCAATCAATTTTAAATAGTGGCCAAAGATACGTTTGTAATGGAAATATGGTTAAATGGTTTTTCTAAGATTCCTGGGAAAGTAGGTATCGGCCTTTAACTTTCTTTAATCTCTTATCCAAGCTCTACAAGTTAAGGTAAGGTCGCCTGATCAATTTTAAATAATGGCCACACATACGTTTATAATGGAAATATGGTTAAATGGTTTTTCTAAAATTCCTGGGAAAGTAGGTATCGGCTTTTAATTTTCTTTAATCTCTTATCCATGCTCTACAAGTTATGACAAGGTCGCCCAATCAATTTTAAATAGTGGCCACAGATACGTTTATAATGGAAATATGGTTAAATGGTTAAATGGTATTTCTAAGATTCCTGGGAAAGTAGGTATCGGCTTTTAAATTTCTTTAATCTCTTATCCAAGCTCTACAAGTTAAGGTAAGGTCGCCTGATCAATTTTAAATAATGGCCACACATACGTTTATAATGGAAATATGGTTAAATGGTTTTTCTAAAATTCCTGGGAAAGTAGGTATCGGCTTTTAATTTTCTTTAATCTCTTATCCAAGCTCTACAAGTTATGGTAAGGTCGCCCAATCAATTTTAAATAGTGGCCACAGATACGTTTATAATGCAAATATGGTTTAATAGTTTTTCTAAGATTCCTGGGAAAGTAGGTATCGGCTTTTAATTTTCTTTAATCTCTTATCCAAGCTCTACAGGTTATGGTAAGGTCGCCGAATCAGTTTTAAATAGTGGCCACAGATACGTTTATAATGGAAATATGGTTAAATGGTTAAATGGATTTTCTAAGATTCCTGGGAAAGTAGGTATCGGCTTTTAATTTTCTTTAATCTCTTATCCAAGCTCTACAGGTTATGGTAAGGTCGCCCAATCAATTTTAAATAGTGGCCACAGATACGTTTATAATGGAATTATGGTTAAATAGTTTTTCTAGGATTCCTGGGAAAGTAGGTATCGGCTTTTAATTTTCTTTAATCCTTATCCATGCTCTACAAGTTATGGTAAGGTCGCCTAATCAGTTTTAAATAGTGGCCACAGATACGTTTATAATGGAAATATGGTTAAATGGTTAAATGATTTTTCTAAGATTCCTGGGAAAGTAGGTATCGGCTTTTAATTTACTTTAATCTCTTATCCAAGCTCTACAAGTTAAGGTAAGGTCGCCCGATCCATTTTAAATAATGGCCACACATACGTTTATAATGGAAATATGGTTAAATGGTTTTTCTAAGATTCCTGGGAAAGTAGGTATCGGCTTTTAATTTTCTTTAATCTCTTATCCAAGCTCTACAAGTTATGGTAAGGTCGCCCAATCCATTTTAAATAGTGGCCACACATATGTTTATAATGGAGGAGATAGGGTGATCTTTTAAAGTACCGTATCGCCCTAAACGAGACAAAATTTTACTAGGAACACATGGTTTAGTAGAAGCAAAATTTATTCAAAAGATTAGTAGTGCCTAAAAATTATAATTTTATAAATATTTAATTAATCATCTTCCGTATACATCAGAATTGTCCTTTGCAGAAATCTTATAAGGGTTGCTGTAACAACCCTTATAAAGCAATCTTAGCAATTTTTAGTAGTTGTAAGCACTCCAATTCTCAATTTTTGACTCTATATTATTTGCAGAACAAGATATTTATACGCTGAACAAGAATGGTTATTCAGGTAAGGCCACCCTGACAAGACTAAATCTAGAGGGGAATCCCGGTTTGAACCCCCTCCCCCAAAATTTTGTCTGACTCGTAAAAAAGGAACACAAATGCACATGGACAAAATTTTGATGCGTCTTCTAAAAAAATTTCGTAACCTTTTCGAACAAAAGATCCCCCACCCTCAAACAAAATCCTCTATATGACCTTGCCTGATGCTAAATTATTTATTTTCTTGCCCAAAGAAAATGGAAACCTTATAAGTGTTAGATCATCGGCTATTTGACCAGTGAAGACAGGGGTTAAAATCCATTAGCGGCGCTTGCTGTTTAGTGTCTGACAGCTTCCTTAGAAAAGTAGAAAAAAAAACTATATTTGACATGATTAATGCAACAGGATTAAAACTCAAAATTATCTAAAACTAACAATTAAACTGCATTTTTAAATTTCAAGAGTTATATTAATTGAAAATCTAGTTCGCACAAGATAGACCTAGATTCGCTTTGGAAAATCTTGGCAGGTCAAGAAGTTTAGTTGGCATAAAGCTGGGCATAAAGCCTTCAGGGACAAGGATTCTGATTATTTTTATCTATCTCTGGATTTTAAAGTACCCGAAGGGACAATTATTTTGCAGTTTGGGATCAAACAAAGTTACCAAACGCTAGATGGCGTTGGTGTTTTTTCCCTACACTTAGTACCAGTTTCCTTTCTTTTGAGATTTCCACATTATTTATTCTTATAAATAGACTATTGGCAGAAGCCAGGGACCTATTTAGGATTTTTGTTCGCAGGGCCTGTTTTTGTTTGGGGGGTATTTTTCTCTGGGGCTTACAAAAAAAAAATAAAAACGCAACCAAAATTTTTTTACTTGTATTTCTTACTTTTGTACGAGTCATACAAAAATGTTGCGGGGAAATCGGACCGGGTAACCATCCCCCTGGATACAGCCCTGTTACAAGCACTAAGTTCAATACTGTTATTTTTTGAAAAGGATTAACAATTAGAGGTCTAACATTTAAAGGTTAGCCTGAATACCTCCAGCGAGGAGTCGTAAGCTCTCTGGAAGTCTCCGTGTATCTCCCTAAGCAGAAAAATATTAAAGAAACCATTTTTGGATCCGTTGCTTATGGTTTATTAGATATTGAGTGCTAATGCTTTATTAATGACCCCAGAATATCAATATATCTTATGTTTATGTTATGTTTAGAGAATCCACATGTAAAAGGCCACAGTTTGCGTATACGTTTACAAGGGTTTTGAAGTGACGAGAAACCTTAAACAATGAAGTTGTAAATAAAGCGCCTTAAAGAAGACCGTCACATCATTGATAAATTAGATACAGATTAGACAATTCGGTATGAAACTGGTAAAATATGGTTAGACTTTAAAACTATTTAGACTGATTAGTTGATGCTTACGGAGTAAAACCTAGCAGATGCCGAGTAATCACTAACTACAACACGTTTCACGTACCAACTCTCTGAGCATAAGAATCAAGAGACGTTTAAGCATGAGAATCTAGAATTAGTCTAGTATAAGGAAATAATCATAGGCAGCGCAATAGCACTGCCTAAATAAAGAACGATGTGGAAACAATATATTATTTCTTTTCATTTTTTCTTCTCCATACCCGGGCTCTTCGTATCAAAGAAGTTATCGCAGAAACTTTGAAAATGGCTCATCTGATTGACAATCGGAGTAGTTAGGCCATTTTTTATTGTCGAAATTGATTGGAGGGCAACAAGCCCCCTTCCCCACGAACATCATTCCCCCAAACACATCCAATCAAAATTTTGAGATAGCCATTTTGTTCAGCGTAGTTGATTACCAGATAGAAAATATGTTTTTGAGGACGACACTCCCCTACAACCCTCGGGGCAAGGGTTTAAGTTATGCCCTTGGGACATATAAGGTTTTTATAGAAGGTGTTATCGTAGAAACTTCAAAAAAGGCTCATTCGATTGGAAATTCAAATGGCTAGTGCCCTTTTTAATATTCGAAAGTGATTGGAGAGTAACTAGCCCCCCCACGCCCATCATTCCCCCAAACGCATCCAATCAAAACAGCCATTTTGTTCAGCGTAGTTGATTTCCAGATAGAAAATACGTTTTTAATGAGGAAACTCCCCTACAACCCTCGGGGCAAGGGTTTTAAGTTATGCCCTGGGGTTGATAGAAGGTGTTGTCGTAGAAACTTCAAAAAAGGCTCATTTGATTGGAAATTCAAAGGGCTAGTGCCCTTTATAATAGTCGAAAGTGAGTGGAGTGCAACTAGCCCCCCCCCCCCCCACGCAAATTAATCAACCATACACATCTAATCAAAATTTTGAGATAGCCATTTTGTTCAGCGTAGTTGACTTCCAGATCGAAAATATGTTTATTGAGGAGGACACTCCCCCACAACCCTCGGGGTAAGGGTTTTAAGTTTTGCCCTGTGGGCATATAAGACCGATGTTGGCACAATGTATTATTTATTATTTTTTCGCTTTAGAGCAGGGCACTTCGTATTGAAGAAGTTGTCGTAGAAACTTCGAAAAGGACTCATTCAATTGGAAATTGGAGTGGTTTGCGCCCTTTTTAATTGTTAAAAGTGAATTGCAAGCAACTATAACACCTTCCGCGCCCACCATTAACCCAAACACGTCCAATCAAATTTTAATATAGTGATTTTGTTCATCTCAATTGATTTCCACACAGAAATTATGTTTTTGACGAGGAAACTCCCTCAGAGCACTCAAGGTAAGGGGTATAAATTGTGTCTTGGGTGAATTTAAGGTTTTTATAGAAAGCTTTGTCGTAGAAACTTTAAAAAAAAGGCTCATTCGATCGGAAATTCAAAGGGCTAGTGCAGTTTTTAATAGTCGAAAGTGATTGGAGGGCAACTAGCCCCCTCCCACGCCCTTCATTCCACCAAACACATCCACTCAAAATTTTGAGATAGCCATTTTGTTCAGCGTAGTTGATTTCGAGATAGAAATTATTTTTTGGAGGAGGACACTCCCCCGCAGCCTTCAGGGCAAGGGTTGTAAGTTATGCCCTGGGGGCATACAAGGTTTTTATAGAAGGTGTTGTCGTAGAAACTTCAAAAAAGGCTCATTCGACTGGAAATTCAAAGGGCTAGTGCCCTTTTTAATAGTCAAAAGTGATCGGAGGGCAACTAACCCCCGTATCAAGCCCACCTTTTCCCCGGACACATCCAATCAAAATTTTGAGATAGCCATTTTATTCAACGTAGTTTCAAGTTCTATAAATTAGGTCTTTGAGTATGACAGCTCTCTCACAGCCCTCCGGACAAGGGTTGTAAGTAATGCACTGGGGGAACATAAAGTTTTATAGAACGCGTTGTCGTAAAAACTTCAAACAGGGCTCATTCGATTAGAAATTTAAATGGCCAGTGCCCTTTTTAATAGTCGAAAGTAATTGGAAGGCAACTAACACCCCTTCCACGCCCACCATTTCCCAAAACACATCCAATAAAAATTTTGATATGGCCATTTTTTTCAGCGTAGTTGATTTCCAGATAGAAATTATGTTTTGAGGAAGACACTCCCCCACAGCCTTCAGGGCATGAGTTGTAAGTTATGCCCTGGGGGAATATAAGGTTTTTATATAAGGCGTTGTCGTAGAAACTTCCAAAAAGGGCTCATTCGATTGGAAATTCAAAGGGCTAGTGCAGTTTTTAATAGTCGAAAGTGATTGGAAGGCAGCTACCCCCCCCCCACGCCAATCATTCCCCCAAACACATCCACTCAAAATTTTAAGATAGTCATTTTGTTCAGCGTGGTTGATTTTCAGATAGAAATTATTTTTTGGAGAAGGACACTCCCCCACAGCCTTCAGGGCAAGGGTTGTAAGTTATGCCCTGGGGGCATATAATGTTTTTATAGAAAGTGTTGTCGTAGAAACTTCAAAAAAGGCTCATTCGATTGGAAATTCAAAGGGCTAGTGCCCTTTTTAATAGTTGAAAGTGATTGAAGGGCAACAAACCCCCCTCTCACGCCCGCCTTTTCCCCAAACATATTCAATCAAAATTTTGAGATAGCCATTTTATTCAACGTGGTTTTCAGTTCTATAAATTAGGTCTTTGAGCATGACAACCCCCCCACAGCCCTCTGGGCAAGGGTTGTAAGTTATGCCCTGGGGGAATATAAAGTTTTTATAGAACGCGTTGTCGTAGAAACTTCAAAAAGGGCTCATTCGATTAGAAATTGAAATGGCTAGTGCCCTTTTTAATAGTCGAAAGTAATTGGAATGCAACTAACACCCCTTCCACGCCCTCCGTTTCCCAAAACACATCCAATCAAAATTTTGAGATATCCATTTCGTTCCACGCAGTTAAAGTTCAGGAAATTATACCTTTGAGCAGGACACTCCCCCCACAGTCTTCAGGGCAAGGGCTATAAATTATGCCCTGGGGACATATAAGTTTTTATTGAAATCTTTGTCGTAGAAATGTAAAAAAGGGCTCATTCGATTGGAAATTCAAAGGTCTAGTGACCTTGTTAATAGTCGAAAGTGATTTAGGGGCAACTAGCCCCCCTCTCACCCATGTTTTCCCGAAACACATCCAATCAAAATTTTTAGATAGCCATTTTGTTCAGTGATTTGGATTTCCAGATAGAAATTATGTTTTTGAGAAGAACACTCCCCCACAGCCTACAGGGCAAGGGTTGTAAGTTATGCTCTTGGGGCATATAAGGTTTTTTTAGAACGCGTTGTCGTAGAAACTTCAAAAAGGGCTCATTCGATTTGAAAGTGAAAGGGCAAGTGCCTTTTTTAATATTCGAAAGTGATTTGAGGGCAACTAACCCCCCTCTCACGCCCACCTTTTCCCCAAACACATCCAATCAAAATTTTTAGATAGCCATTTTATTCAACGCAGTTGAAAGTTTTGGAAATTAGGTCTTGAAGGATGACAACCCATCCCCCCACAACTCTCTGGGCAAGGGATTTAAGTTATGCCCTGGGAGCTTGTAAGGTTTTTATAGAAAGCGTTGTTGTAAAAACATCAAAAAGGGAGCATTCAATTGGAAATTAAAAGGGTTACGCCCCTTGTAGTAGTGGAAAGTGGCTGAAGAGCAACTAACCCCTCTTTCACGCCAATCATTTCTTACAAAAAATCCAATGACCATTTTGACACATTCGTTCTGTTCAACGTAGTCAAAACCCCTTTGCCTTCCCAAGGCCAGAACAAAATTTGCACTTTACGGAAAAAATATAAATGTTTTAACTTTTATAACTTTAATAAATCAAATAATATGAACATTTTGATTACTAAATATCAGTATATGTATACTAAACTGACAATGCACATTCATTTGTATTTTTTCAGTAAAGGGCCAATTGTGTTCTGGCCTTGGGAAGGCATAGGGGTTTTGAGCCCAACTTATTTTAATTTCTGCTCGTTTTGAGTTTGACTCAGTTATTTATTGTAATTTCTGTTCGTTTTGGGTTTCATTTATTTATCGATGCTGATTTGTGATAGTTTCACGCTTGGTAGATTATTTGATTTTATTTTTGCTCATTTTTTGTTTAATGGAGTTCTTTACTTTTCTTTGAAAAACTTATTTTGTGGAAAAAGTTTTTTTAATTAATTACTATCAGCAACAATGTATTTCACAGGAAATATAAAAGCTACCCCATCTGCTATTAATCTATCAATGTAAAAATTAAGGAATGCTTAGACTTGCTTGGAAGTTTCACCCCAGTTGCACCGCAATTTTAGGTTTGATATATGAATCCTTCCTAGAGGAATATCACGAGTGTTGTATTGCATGGTTAACTGTGATTATTAATCACTTGCATATTAACGTTGAAATTAGTAGCAATTAAATATTAGCACAATCACTAAATATAATGCCGAGTTTTGCTACAAATTAAATTAAGATAAAATATTTAGCTCGAGATTTTTGAATTATGATTTTTTAGGAGTAATTCAATTGAAGAAAACAAGGTTAAAGCAGAGTCAAAATTTCCACAACGCAGAAACTCTGACATATCGATAATGAAGTCGAAGTCCATTCAACTAGATACAAAAGGAAACAATCTAATGCCAATAAAAAGAAAAAGGAAACTTGGCTATAAGGGAAAAAAGAAAATGATAGGAAAGAAAATCCCATCTGAGCTTTCTAATAGTATAGACGAGCAAGGAGATTTTTCAAAAGCTCGATCTGTATGTAGCAACATTCCAGGATTGACGAAAGAGCAAGTAGGTCTTTTTTATTTTTGTTAATTTTTATTTTTGACTAGACAATGCGTTTTACAACCAGTTTGTTTTTATTTTGTCTTGGGCTCCATTGACAAGGTTTAACTTTTAGAGCTCATGACATTTCTCTTGTTATATCTTTTGGGGGTGTAAAATTAAATTCAAAATATGGTCTTAAAGTAATTTTATAAAATTTTCTTATTTAATTTTGATGAAAAAAAACTGTTCTCGTTAATAAAGATATTGTAAGACATTCTCTTCCCTTTTCTGCAACGTGATATACTAATTCGGACCTAAAATTTTGGAAACCGTCAGAAGTAACCAATTTATTTTACAAAATGTAATAGATGTTATAAACACACTATATCCTGCATTGAAGCTCTTTGCTTGTATATTTTACTTAGGGTTTGAATTCATAGCGTAAATGATGATTAACTAACTTTTTTGTTTATTTTTGAAACTGCCACTTTCAAGCGTATTTAATTAAATTACCAACATTATCACAGATGTTAAATAAGGTTGAAATACTACTAGTGTTTACTTTACATTTTTGACAAGGTAAAAATGAATCTGATGCAATTAAATTTAGCAGATGTTGGGGTGACTGTTGCTATTTTCCATTTTTTGCTATAATCTACAGTACTGTACAGCTGAGAAAAATGGAGTACAATCTAAAAAATGCAACTACAGTTTAATGGCATTTAAACGAATAATTACTTGTTACTTATTAAAAACAATTAGTTTTAAAAGCTAAAAGTATAAAATTTACCTAAAATTGTACAAAACCAAGATTATATTTACGCTCTTTGGGTGAACTACCTTCTGGACGCCCAATAGTTAGAGTATCAACGGCAGTAACAACGGAACCTAATTGGTCGAATTGGTTCAGTGGAAATTAAGACTACCATATAAATCTTAAAATTTGGTAAAACTGGGCAATTTTTAATAAAAAAAGACCTGTATATGCAGCTTAATAGTTTTTGGTACTAAACAAATAAAAAAAAAATATTATGGTGATTAAATCATCCAAAACTAAGCCAAGAACATATGGCCCACAGCATGTGAGGATAGTACAGCTTGACGGTGCAACACCGACGAAAATGTTCTATTAAATACATCGTAGTTTTAAAACAACCTAAAGAAAAACCTTGCAGTTTTCTCGTATGAATAAACCTACGATGAGTTCAGGGGGGGGGGGGGGTTGGAATATTTTTTTTCCTTCAAGTCTTAAGGGAATTATCACTCTTTTCACAATTAGATCTGCCAATCAAACTTTGTAAAAGCTTCCTTTTATTCAGAGTTCTAATGCTTTTTTTAGGGAGCAAAAAGGCGGCATTTTTTTTCTTCATGATGGAGCTGAGGCTTAGAAAAGACTCAATTAGCATATTATTGGTCTTTTTGGAGGGAGACCGTCCCTAATTTTTTGTCCTTTAGGAAAGGGTGTCCTCCCATTCCATCGTTGCTCCCTTTTTTCTTTTCATCTCCAATGGCTAATGACAAGTCATGACTAACATTAAGACAGATTGCAAATTTGGGCAATGAATATTCTCACCCCCCAATTCTTGGGACAAAAACGAAACAGGGGATTGCCAGCATTTAACCTCTCTTGGAATTATAAAAATTCACAACATGTAAGAGCGTGAAGCAATGTTACCAAAGATGTTTTACTTTTGTTTCTGTAGTTGACTTTAAAATTTTATTTTTCAAGTTTAAGCTAAAGTGGGGTGAATTTTTAAATACGATGACCTCGAACATTATTCAGTTATTATCTTATTTTTTTCAAGTAATGAAAAATGCCGTAAAGTAATGAATTATTTTTTTCAAGTAATGAAAAAAGATCTTGGAATACAGTTCAATTATTTACGGCATTGTTATCTACCGTTAATTTATTATTTTTCCGTTGATTGCGTTTGTCTACCTATTTTTTTATACAAAAGCAAATAAGATGTAAAATACAAAATCTACACAGAAAAACTTTTAAAAATACTTTGATTTATTTTAGTAAGAAGGCTTTACTCATTTGTCGACTTTTTCTTCCGTGAGATCCAATCCCTTGAAACTCGTCTTACTCTTTCGAAAAGATAAATAAAACACAGCAGAATTTGACAATTGCTCTCAATCTGACAATTGATATTTTTTACTCCTCCACCCCTTTAATTACTGCAAATTTTGACGTTCCTGGAGGGGGGGGTGTGCCCCCCCCCCAAGAATAAAAACAATTCCCGGATCCACCCCTGGCTAACACTAAAAAGGCGCTGTACAATTTTTCAATTGTTAGCAGTAGTTTAATCTTCTGTATACAAGCTGATCAGTAGATATGAAGAGTATATATGAAGTAGAGCTGATCAGTAGAGCTGATCAGTAGATATAAAGAAACTCAATTTTCAGAGTCCTTGCTTCTGGACTCTGAAAAAAAGATGGATTTACTTAAAATTTTAGGAAATTATGTACAAAATCCTAAGGGTCACTATATGTCTCAATTTTGGAATTGTTCCGCTTTTTGTATCTTCATGATCTTTCAGTGCAGGGGTGGTGTGGGGGGGGGGGGGCAATGTTCATCTATGCGTGCTTGATAAATGAATTGTAAACTCTGTACACTATGTTTCCCCATCTTTCTGTCTGACCCTCGACAGCTCTGCATATTACCTTGCTCGCAATTGCTTTAACCTCAGTTCTATACCGACACCGTGCCGCCTCTATTTCCCAGAGTGCACGAAGCGTGTAGCCCCTAAGTAGATATTTTTTGGTACTTGTCGGTTATTGGAAACTCACCCAAAAAGTGAATTTAGGTCAATCCTAATGAAAAATATAGAAAACATAATGATGAAAGAGTACTTTAGGAACAAAATTATGGGGACCAAACCCAACCTACCGTAACTTAACCTAGCCTGACCCCCACCCGTATTGTGCAAATATATAGCCCAAATTATACAAGCTCAATGCATTCTGTCTTAAGTCCAGTGCATTGTATCATCCATCACTTATTTTTGTAGCTATGAACCCGGTTTTCTGAGATGTAACCTAAGCGTAATTCTTGAACGTGTTTCCAATAACCGACAAGTACATATTTTCGTATTTTGAAAACGATTTGCAGTTAATATCCAGCATTATTGATTACAGATGCGAGTATGCCGAAAAAGCCCTGATACAACAAACGTTGCAATGCAAGGTCTTCAGCAATCTGTCTATGAATGTCAATTTCAATTTCAAAAACATCGATGGAATTGTTCGTCATTAAGCAAAAAGAATAAAAACCCGCAAGCAAGCGTCTTACTACAGCGAGGTACGTTTTAGAATAATTCATTTTGACAAACAGAATTAAAGATACTGTTTTATGAGCACCCAATCGTTAAACTATAGAGGGAGAGGCAGAATATATTTTCCATCTCTTGGGGGTAATCTTTTTGTTATTTCATAAAAAAATACCAAAAAAATATGTACTTTCTAATGAATATACAGCACAAGTATTTTACAAAATCTCGAGGGGGGGGGGGGGTGCATAAAGAATTGATGACCGTTGTCATCTAAGAGCTCAACTCTCAGATCCCGCCTTAGATGTTCGTAGCCAGATACTCCTCTCTTAGAAAACAGAGAGTAATTTAGTTCTGTATAAGGCGTGCTCCAAAATGTGGCTGTATACTTTATGCCAAGGGTCTCAAAACTACGAGAAACCAGAATGTGGCTAGGTAAGCAGGGCATTGCAGGACCAAAGACCAATTGATACCTCTGAAAAAATGCTTCATGCCTAAAGACAATACCTGAAAACGGCTTTTTTTGGCACTACACGTTTATCTGGAGCCACCCCTGAGTTGGTTATTCTTTCAAACCCATCTTATGATTCCGTCAAGGAGAAACTCAGCATAAACATCATGTCTGGTCGCTAAATTAATGCTGAGACTAGCAGCACCTCTGGCACCTTTGACGTGTCTACCATCGTGAAATACTGACAAAAAGAGAAGAGAAAAAATGAAGGCAATTTTACTTTTGAAATTGGTTAAAATCAGATGCTGTTGCAATAGAAACCTCCGTTTTTTTTTTGTTAAAAATACAGACAAACTTCACAGGGTTTGCAAGGTGGTAAAAGTCAAGAAGACGTCTCTCTCATGAAATTGAAAAACTGTTTTTGTGCATTGCACTATTTTGTCTTCAGAACGGACACAACTTGATTAATAGGTAGTTATTACAACTGCATCGAAATTTGTTCGACTAAAAATAGAAATCATTTCTAAATTACGACTAAACATGGTAAATTATAGCTAAACACTAGTCATTATTCCCAGCATTGAAACTGAAAATTGTTCATTTATGTTTATTCGGCAAAAACAACATGACCAAAATGTGACCACTAATGACTATAAGGGATTACCTAAATTTACAAAAATTATATACTTTATATGTCAGATACGTTTATATTAAATTTTTTGTCCCAAATTCATGACTCAATTTTTTTCCTTACAACTGTGCACAAGGGAAAGACAGTCCTACTTACAGCGGATGACAGTAGATACTTAATTTTCACAATGTCTGGAAAATCTTTGACTTATTTTTGGCGTCCAATCTGGAGGTGAAAAAATGCATTAATAATTTGAAAATTAATTAGCTTTTATCGTCAATGGTTAATACAACTTAGACTTGTGCAGTTTTGCTGTTTAACCAGTTCACTCTGCCATTCGTCTTAATATTGATTCAAACCTATCGCTAAATTGAAACTTCAGTTACATGGATGATTCAGTGTTTGAATAACCTGAAGTCAAAAATAAATTTTGAAGAACGGGATTTCAAAATTGAGTAATCATAAGTAAACATACTATTGTCGGTTATCATAGTTAATACAGCAGCATGTGTAGAAAAAGCATGTCGGTTAGCTAAATTAAACTTACAGTTTAAGGTGTTCATTCATTTCTTAGTAAAGCAGAAAAAAAACTCTAAGCTTTCTGAGGTTTTACTGTCCAAAAATGAGTTTATTTTTGTTAATATTTTCTCCCTTTTAAATTCATTTCTTTCAAGTTCACAGAAAAAATAATCTAGTGACAAAAATTTTCATTTGTAGCGTTTATGGGGTTTTCAGTAAAATGAAAATAGGACATCATCCTTTGGGGATTGAAATGGCAGTAATGCAATATTCTGGTAATTTATGACTGTTTTGCTTGAAACCATAACCTCTGCTGAAACCACACTGTTCTTCTCTTAAAATATAATGTTCATCATATAAATCTGCTCTTTACTGAAAGCACCAAAGTTTAAAACACAGGTAAATGTAGTGAAAAGAAGGTATGAAAGACAAAATAAAAAATAAGAAAGAGAAAAATAAAAAAGTCCTAATAGTTCCTATAAAGCTCATTACACTGAGAATGCAATATTTAATGGCTAGGTCTCACTTTGGAACTTGGGTGAATAAAGCCTTAGTTAGACATGACAGCAAGTAATATTGCCTTCATTTTTCTTTTCCAATGGCAGACAAAGCCAAATATAGGAATAATAAATAAAAAAAAGTAACGAAAGATAATTGAACAAAGTGATAGATAATGCTCCTCTGCGAGACGAATGCAGCTTCAGGATTTATATCAGTGTTTCATATAACCTTTCACTCTTACATAACACTCTGACCTTACGCTCTAAGTGGTGATTTATGTTGAACTTTTGTCAAAGACGCTGTTTAATGGTTGGAGAAGAATTTAAATTAATAAGATAAATAATTAAACTTGATTTTCAAGTAGTTTCTAGAGGCAAGAGATGGTCGAATTTTGGTAGCGAAATCACAGACGCCTGTAGTTGGGCATTTGTACAAACGACCCGGAATAGAAACTAAATATAAAAATTGCAATGTTTTTTTCATCAACAGAAAAATACGACCCATCATTAAAAAATTTTTACAGGCCTTATCTACCTCTTGAAACAAAAATTAATTTGATACTCTTTAGCTAGGTTGAAAAACTACCAGTGGTATCCCCCCTCGATATTTCGCCCTCTCCTAAATTTTGGACAATACTTTTTCTGTTCATTTTTATTGAAGACATTTTTATTTTGGCAGTTCATTGAAAAGATTGTAAAAATTAAAAGAATTACCCCCTCCCTATATTTTTAAAAGCACATTTGGCCCCCTCCAGACATTTTGTGAAATGAGTAGTAAGGGTGTATGCACTTTGACGATTACATTGACGGATACAAGAATATACAGTGCAAAGGTTTGACGACTACAAGAATATACAGTGTAAGGGTGTATGCACTTTCACGAGTGATTGCGTAATATGCCTTACCACGGGTCAATCACCTATACACTTTCACGTGTGATTGCGTAATATGCCTTACCACGGGTCAAGCACCTATTACTACGAACGGTACTTGTCTTAGCAGAAGGGGTTTTCTGTAAAGCATTAATAGATACAGATCCTACATTCAATAATAGATATCACGAGTGATTGCGTAATAAGCCTTACCACGGGCCAGGCATCTATATATTTGAACCCGACGCCTGAAGGCATAGATATGTATGTAAGTTTCGAATGAATTGGGGTTACCAGGGTCATTTGCAAAGAGGTACCGTTTCTATAGAAGCTATAGTAATTTAAAATATCATGTGGAATTTGCTTGAAGGTATATACTTTGCGTACGTGCCCGTACCAGACAGGTTGGTTATAATCCGTTCTGCTTCAAGTTTTTTCTGGCACAATTAACTGAATTTCTATTTCATGATAAACAAGTTTTTTTTTAGGTTACATCCGTGTTGGAAAAACCGGTGGATCTTTTTAGTTTTCTTTACATTACATATTAGTAAGAGAATTGAATTCAAAGAGAATAGTTTTTATTTGCAAGGATATTAGTAGAGGAAAAAAAATGAGGGGTGCATTTACATTATTGGAGATTAATGATGGAGCTAACAACAGTGACGTAATTACTTCTTTAGTTTACGAGATTTGCGAATTTTTTTTTGCGAAAAGATATTTGCGAAAAGATATTTGCGTAGACGCTTACAAGGGACATTGCTAGAAAGTATTCAATAGCTTAATTGAAAAGTAACGATAGAATGACATTGTGACTTGACCTAGCTTTACCTCGCCGATGTGGTCTTTATAATACGTAATTAACGTTTTAAAAATATTGTCAATTTAAAAATAAAGGGCTTACAAGGGTTCGGCCGGGGGTGGGGGGAATAGCGGGGTGAGGGGCACGAGTGTACAGTTAAAGAGGATACAGTGGCACGGAGGGATGGCGGTTATACACGGGTTCAGTTACCCGGCGGGTTCAGGCGCACGGAGGGTATCCCTTTTTTTTTCGTAAATCGGGCTCCCTGTTTTCAGAAACGCTTCACTATAAATAAGGCTATTGTATCTTTCTGAACTTTCTGTGCGAGGCAGGGATAACTATTTAGTTTAAATAATTCTAGGAGGAATCGAGTTTTGTGGCTGGTGTGGAAAAATGGTACTTGTTAAATATTCGGGTAAACATTCGACTATAAATAAGGCTATTGTGTCTTTCTGAACTTTCTGTTGGAGGCGGGGGTAAGTATTTAGTTTAAATATTTCTAGGAGGAATTGAGTTTTGTGGATGGTGTTGAAAAATGGTAAGTGTTGAATATTTGGGTAAACATACGGTTAAGAAACGCTTCACTATAAATAAGGCTATTGTGTCTTTCTGAACTTTCTGTGTGATGCAGGGATAACTATTTAGTTTAAATAGTTCTAGGAGGAATTGAGTTTTGTGGCTGGTGTGGAAAAATGATACTTGTTAAATATTCGGGTAAACATTCGACTATAAATTTGGCTATTGCGTCTTTCTGATCTTTCTGTTGGAGGCGGGGGTAAGTATTTAGTTTAAATAATTCTAGGAGGACTTGAGTTTTGTGGATGGTGTTGAAAAATGGTACGTGTAGAATATTTGGGTAAACATACGGCTAAGAAACGCTTCACTATAAATAAGGCTATTGTGTCTTTCTGAACTTTCTGTGCGAGGCAGGGATAACTATTTAGTTTAAATAATTCTAGGAGGAATTGAGTTTTGTGGCTGGTGTGGAAAAATGGTACTTGTTAAATATTCGGGTAAACAGTCGACTATAAATAAGGCTATTGCGTCTGTCTTAACTTTCTCGTGGTGGCGTGGTTAATTATTTAGTTTAAATAATTCTTGCCTGTAAAGATTGGTGTGGATTTGGTAGAACATGTTTAAGTGTATACGCTTGTGTTAATAATAAGTGTCTTAAAATATTCTCTCTAAATATGTCTCTTGTGTATTTCTGAACTTTCTGTGCTAGTCAGGGATAACTATTTAGTTTAAATAATTCTAGGAGGAATTGAGTTTTGTGGCTGGTGTGGAAAAATGGTACTTGTTAAATATTCGGGTAAACATACGACTATAAATATGTCTATTGAGTCTTTCTTAACTTTCTGTTTGAGGCGGGGGTAAGTATTTAGTTTAAATAGTTCTAGGAGGAATTGAGTTTTGTGGATGGTGTTGAAAAATGGTAAGTGTTGAATATTTGGGTAAACATACGGATAAGAAACGCTTCACTATAAATAAGGCTATTGTGTCTTTCTGAACTTTCTGTGCGAGGCAGGGATAACTATTTAGTTTAAATAATTCTAGGAGGAATTGAGTTTTGTGGCTGGTGTGGAAAAATGGTACTTGTTAAATATTCGGTTAAACATTCGACTATAAATAAGGCTATTTCGTCTTTCTGAACTTTCTGTTGGAGGAGTGGGTAAGTATTTAGTTTAAATAGTTCTAGGAGTAATTGAGTTTTGTTGATGGTGTTGAAAAATGGTACGTGTTAAGAAACGCTTCACTATAAATAAGGCTATTGTGTCTTTCTGAACTTTCTGTGCGAGGCAAGGATAACTATTTAGTTTAAATAATTCTAGGAGGAATTGAGTTTTGTGTCTGGTGTGGAAAAATGGTACTTGTTAAATATTCGGGTAAACATTCGACTATAAATATGTCTATTGCGTTCTTTCGCTGAAATGCAAGAGTTGGAATAGTTCAGTAGTGTTTGATTGTGGTTTACCTTGTCACAGTTACATTTTCTTGATTTTTCAAAGTTCATTTTGAATTGCTTTCGTTGAAAGGAAAGAGTTGGACTATTTCAGTCGTGTTTGGTCGTGGATTAACGTGTCACCTTTAAATGTTAATTAATTTACACAGCTTATTTTGAATTTCATTCCTTGAAATGGAAGACATGTAATATTTAGGTAGTGTGGGGTTGTGGTTTACCTTGTAAAAATTAAATTTTGTTGATTTTTCAAAGTCCATTTGAATTTCTATCGTTGAAATGCAAGAGTTGGAATATTTCAGGAGTGTTTGGTTGTGGTTTACCTTGTCACAGTTGCATTTTATTGATTTTTCAAAGTTCTTTTTGAATTTCTATCTTTTAAATGCAAGAGTTGGAATATTTCAGTAGTGTTTGGTTGTGGTTTACCTTGTCACAGTTACATTTTCTTGATTTTTCAAAGTTCATTTTGAATTTCTTTCATTGAAATGCAAGAGTTGGAATATTTCAGTAGTGTTTGGTTGTGGTTTACCTTGTCACAGTTATATTTTCTTGATTTTTAAAAGTTCATTTTGAATTTATTTCGTTGAAATGCAAGAGTTGGAATATTTCAGTAGTGTTTGGTTGTGGTTTACCTTGTCACAGTTACATTTTCTTGATTTTTTCAAAGTTCATTTTGAATTTCTTTCGTTGAAATGCAAGAGTTGGAATATTTCAGTAGTGTTTGGTTGTGGTTTACCTTGTCAGAGTTATATTTTCTTGATTTTTCAAAGTTCATTTTTAATTTCTTTTGTTGAAATGCAAGAGTTGGTATTTTTAAGTAGTGTTTGGTTGTGTTTTACCTTGTCACTGTTACATTTTCTTTTTTTTTCAAAGTTCATTTTGAATTTCTTTCGTTGAAATGCAAGAGTTGGAATATTTCAGTAATGTTTGGTTGTGAGTTACCTTGCGCACTTACATATTCTTGATTTTTCAAAGTTCATTTTGAATTTCTTTCGTTGAAATGCAAGAGTAGGTCTATTTCAGTAGTGTTTGGTGTTGATTTACCTTGTCGCAATTACATTTTATTGATTTTTAAAAGTTCATTTTTAATTTGTTTCGTTGAAATGCTAGAGTTGGAATATTTCAGTAGTGTTTGGTTGTGGATTACCTTGTCACAGTTACATTTTTTTGATGTTACATTTTCTTGTTGTTTAAAAGTTCCACTTTAATTTCTTTATTTTAAATGTTATATTTTGTATATTTCATTTGTGTTTTTTTTTGTTTTACATTTTAACATTTACATTTTCTTGATTTTTTAAAAGTTCATTTTTAATTTATTTCGATTAAATGCACGAGTTGGAATAGTTCAGTAGAGTTTGTTTGTGTTTTACCTTGTCACAGTTACATTTTCTTGATTTTTCAATGTTCATTTTGAATTTCTTTCGTTGAAATGCAAGAGTTGGAATATTTCAGTAATGTTTGGTTTTGATTTACCTTGCGCATTTACATATTCTTGATTTTTCAAAATTCATTGTGAATTTCTTTCGGTGAAATTCTAGAGTTGGAATATTTAAGTAATGTTTGGTTGGGTTTTACCTTGTCACAGTTACATTTTCTTGATTTTTCAAAGTTCATTTTGAATTTGTGTCAATGAAATGCAAGTGTTGAAATATTTCAGTAGTGTGTGGTTATGGTTTACCTTGTCACAGTTACATTCTCTTGATTTTACAAATTATATTTTTTTATTTTATAATATTTAGTATCTTACTTTGAAATGCAAGAGTTGGAATATTTCACTAGTGTTTGGTTGTGGTTTACCTTGTCACAGTTACATTTTCTTGATTTTTTCAAATTACATTTTGAATTTCTTTCGCTTAAATGCAAGAGTTGGAATAGTTCAGTAGTGTTTTGTTGTGGTTTACCTTGTCACAGTTAAATTTTCTTGATTTTTCAAAGTTTATTTTGAATTTCCTTCGTTGAAATGCAAGAGTTGGAATATTTCAGTAGTGTTTGGTTGGGGTTTTAAATGTGACAGGTACATTTTATTTTTGTTTAAATGTTAATTTTGTATTTATTTAGCTGAAAGGCAAGTTTTGGATTATTTAATTAGTGTTTTGTTGTGTTTTAAATTGTCACACTTCCATTTTCTTGATTTTTCAAAGTTCATTTTGAATTTCAGTAGTGTTTGGTTGTGGTTTACCATGTCACAGTTACATTTTCTCGATCTTTCAAAGTTCATTTTGAATTTCTTTCGCTGAAATGCAAGAGTTGGAATATTTCAGTAGTGTTTGGTTGTGGTTTACCTTGTCACAGTTACATTTTCTTGATTTTTCAAAGTTCATTTTGAATTTCTTTCGCTGAAATGCGAGAGTTGGAATACTTCAGTGTCACAGTTACATTTTCATGATTTTACAAAGTTCATTTTGAATTTCTTTCGTTGAAATGCAAGAGTTGGAATATTTCAGTAGTGTTTGGTTGTGTTTTACCTTGTCACAGTTACATTTTCTTGATTTTTCAAAGTTCATTTTGAATTTCTTTCGTTGAAATGCAAGAGTTGGAATATTTCAGTAGTGTTTGGTTGTGGTTTACCTTGTCACAGTTACATTTTCTTGATTTTTCAAAGTTCATTTTGAATTTCTTTCGTTGAAATGCAAGAGTTGGAATATTTCAGTAGTGTTTGGTTATGGTTTACCTTGTCACAGTTACATTTTCTTGATTTTTCAAAGTTCATTTTGAATTTCTTTCGTTGAAATGCAAGAGTTGGAATATTTCAGTAGTGTTTGGTTGTGGTTTACCTTGTCACAGTTACATTTTCTTGATTTTTCAAAGTTCATTTTGAATTTTTTTCATTGAAATGCAAGAGCTGGAATATTTCAGTAGTGTTTGGGTGTGGTTTACCTTGTCACAGTTACATTTTCTTGATTTTTCAAAGTTCATTTTGAATTTCTTTCGTTGAAATGGATGTGTTGGAATATTTAAGTAGTGTGTGCTTGTGGTTTACCTTGTCACAGTTAAATTTTATTGATTTTCCACAGTACATATTGAATTTCTTTCCTTGAAATGCAAGAGTTGGAATATTTCAGTAGTGTTTGGTTGTGGTTTACCTTGTCACAGTTACATTTTCTTGATTTTTCAAAGTTCATTTTGAATTTCTTTCGTTTAAATGTAAGAGTTGGAATATTACATTATTTTTTTTTCGTGGTTTAACTTGTCACAGTTACATTTTCTTGATTTTTTAAAGTTCATTTTGAATTTCTTTCGTTGAAATGCAAGAGTTGGAATATTTCAGTAGTGTTTGCTTGTGGTTTACCCTGTCACAGTTACATTTTCTTGATTTTTCAAAGTTCATTTTGAATCATTCAAGAAACGTGATTAAACACGTTTTTAAACTACATGCTATTTGCAAGTCTTTCCTTGGCACCTTTCCAAACGAGTGGGGATTCCCCGCTGGTTCCTACACCTTGCAAAAAAGTGAGCAGTACGAAAACTCCACATTTTCAACCAGACGGGTTTTTTAGACAACACACCCACAGAGATGACACACACTCATAGACACGAGACACGCACATACACGACACACAAACAGAGTCATAGTGAGAGAGATATCCAAAAAGTTGGGTTGACCTAGGTTCACTTAGAGTGGCGCGCCACTCTAAGTGAACCTAGGTCAACCCAACTTTTGGATATCTCTCTCACTATGACTCTGTTTGTGTGTCGTGTCTGTGCGTGTCTCGTTTCTATGTGTGTGTGTCATCTCTGTGGGTGTGTTGTCTAAAAACCAGTCTGGTTGAAAATGTGGAGTTTTCGTACTGCTCACTTTTTGCAATGTGTAGGAACCAGCGGGGAATCCCACTCGTTTGGAAAGGTGCCAAGGAAAGGCATGCAAATAGCATGTAGTTTAAAAACGTGTTTAATCACGTTTCTTGAATGATTCAAAATGAACTTTGAAAAATCAAGAAAATGTAACTGTGACAGGGTAAACCACAAGCAAACACTACTGAAATATTCCAACTCTTGCATTTCAAAGAAAGAAATTCAAAATGAACTTTGAAAAATCAAGAAAATGTAACTGTGACAAGGTAAACCACTACCAAACACTACTGAAATATTCCAACTCTTACATTTCAACGAAAGAAATTCAAAATGAACTTTGAAAAATCAAAAAAATGGAACCGTGACAATGTAAACCACAACCAAACACTACTGAAATATACCAACTCTTGCATTTCAACGAAATAAATTCAAAATTAAATTTTAATAAACAGGAAAATTTAAGTTTGACTTTTTAAACCACAACCAAACACTACTGAAATATTCCAACTCTTTCTTTTAAACTAAAGAAATTCAAAATGAACTTTGTAAAATCAAGAAAATGTAAATGTGTCAAGGTAATCCACAACCAAACACTACTGAAATATTCCAACTCTTGCATTTCAATGAAAGAAATTCAAAATGAACTTTGAAAAATCAAGAAAATGTAACTGTGACAAGGTAAACCACAACCAAACACTACTGAAATATTCCAACTCTTGCATTTCAACGAAAGAAATTCAAAATGAACTTTGAAAAATCAAGAAAATGTAACTGTGACAAGGTAAACCATAACCAAACACTACTGAAATATTCCAACTCTTGCATTTCAACGAAAGAAATTCAAAATGAACTTTGAAAAATCAAGAAAATGTAACTGTGACAAGGTAAACCACAACCAAACACTACTGAAATATTCCAACTCTTGCATTTCAACGAAAGAAATTCAAAATGAACTTTGAAAAATCAAGAAAATGTAACTGTGACAAGGTAAAACACAACCAAACACTACTGAAATATTCCAACTCTTGCATTTCAACGAAAGAAATTCAAAATGAACTTTGAAAAATCAAGAAAAAGTAAATGTGACACTGAAGTATACCAACAATAGCAGTTCGTCGAAAGAAAGTCAATCTGATCAGTTAAAAATAAAGACAATGTAACTGTGACAAGGTAAACCACAACCAAACACAACTGAAATATTCCAACTCTTGCATTTCAACGAAAGAAATTCAAAATGAACTTTGAAAAATCGAGAAAATGTAACTGTGACATGGTAAACCACAACCAAACACTACTGAAATTCAAAATGAACTTTGAAAAATCAAGAAAATGTAACTGTGACAAGGTAAACCACAACCAAACACTACTGAAATATTCCAACTCTTGCATTTCAGCGAAAGAAATTCAAAATGAACTTTGAAAAATCAAGAAAATGTAACTGTGACAAGGTAAACCACAACCAAACACTACTGAAATATTCCAACTCTTGCATTTCAACGAAAGAAATTCAAAATGAACTTTGAAAAATCAAGAAAATGTAACTGTGACAAGGTAAACCACAACCAAACACTACTGAAATATTCCAACTCTTGCATTTCAACGAAAGAAATTCAAAATGAACTTTGAAAAAATCAAGAAAATGTAACTGTGACAAGGTAAACCACAACCAAACACTACTGAAATATTCCAACTCTTGCATTTCAACAAAAGAAATTCAAAATGAACTTTGAAAAATCAAGAAAATGTAACTGTGACAAGGTAAAACACAACCAAACACTACTGAAATATTCCAACTCTTTCATTTCAAAGAAATAAATTCAAAATGAACTTTGAAAAATCAATAATATGTAATTGCGCAAGGTAAATCACAACCAAACATTACTGAAATATTCCAACTCTTGCATTTCAACGAAAGAAATTCAAAATGAACTTTGAAAAATCATGAATATATATTTGTGTCAAGGTCAATCACAACCAAACATCACTGAAATATTCCAAATCTTGAATTTCAACGAAGGAAATTCAAAAAGAATTTTGAAAAATCAAGAAAATGTAGCTGTGACAAGGTAAACCACAACCAAACACTACTGAAATATTACAACTCTTGCATTACAGCGTATTGAGATCAGAAACAGAAGTAAAAATCAAGTAAATTTAACTGTGACAAGTTATGCCACGAACAAGCACTACTAAAATATTCCAACACTTGCATTAACACAATGGAAATTAACTATAAACTATGTCAAAAAAAGAAAATTAAAATGTGACAATGTAAAACACAACCAAACACTACTGAAATATTCAAACTCTTGCATTTCACAGAAAGAAATTAAAAATGAACATTGAAAAATCAAGAGAATTTAACGTTGACAAGCTAAATCACAAACACACATTACTGAAATATTCCAACTCTTGCATTTCAACAAAAGAAATTCAAAATGAACTTTGAAAAATCAAGAAAATGTAACTATGACAAGGTAAAACACAACCAAACACTACTGAAATATTCCAACTCTTGCTTTTCAACTAAATAAATTCAAAATTAACATTTAAAAATAAAGAAAATTTAAAATTGACAATGTAAAACACAACCAAACAATAATGAAATATTCCAACTATTGCATTTCAACGAAAGAAATTCAAAATGAACTTTGAAAAAATCAAGAAAATGAAACTGTGACAAGGTAGAACACAACCAAACACTACTGAAATATTCCAACTCTTGCATTTCAACGAAAGAAATTCAAAATGAACTATGAAAAATCAAGAAAATATAACTGTGACAAGGTAAACCACAACAAAACACAAATCAACTATTCCAACTCTGTAATTTAATATAAATAAAAAAAAAATTAACATATATAAATCACTAATAATAAAAATTTAATAGGAAAACATCTCAAACAAACATATTAAATTTTTAATATCTTGCATTTAAACGAAAGAAATTCAAAATGAACATTGAAAAATCAAGAAAATGTAACTGTGACAAGGTAAACCACAACCAAACACTGCTGAAATATTCCAACTCTTGCATTTCAACGAAAGAAATTCAAAATGAACTTTGAAAAATCAAGAAAATTTAACAGTGACAAGGTAAACCACAACCAAACACTACTGAAATATTCAAACTCTTGCATTTCAAGGAAAGAAATTCAAAATGAAATTTGAAAAATCAATAAAATGTAACTGTGACACGGTAAACCACAACCAAACACTACTGAAATATTCCAACTACTTGCATTTCAACGAAAGAAATTCAAAATGAACTTTGAAAAATCAAGAAAATGTAACTGTGACAAGGTAAACCACAATCAAACACTACTGAACTATTCCAACTCTTGCATTTCAGCGAAAGAACGCAATAGCCATATTTATAGTAGAATGATTACCCGAATATTTAACAACTACCATTTTTCCACACCAGCCACAAAACTCAATTCCTCCTAGAATTATTTAAACTAAATAGTTATCCTTACCTCGCATAGAAAGTTCAGAAAGATACAATAGCCGTATTTATAGTGAAGCGTTTCTTAACACGTACCATTTTTCAACACCATCCACAAAACTCAATTCCTCCTAGAACTATTTAAACTAAATACTTACCCCGCCTCCAACAGAAAGTTCAGAAAGACGCAATAGCCATATTTATAGTCGAATGTTTATACGAATATTTAACAATTACCATTTTTCCACACCAGCCACAAAACTCAATTCCTCCTAGAATTATTTAAACTAAATAGTTATCCCTGCCTCGCACAGAAAGTTCAGAAAGACACAATAGCCTGATTTATAGTGAAGCGTTTCTTATCCGTATGTTTACCCAAATATTCAACACTTACCATTTTTCAACACCAACCACAAAACTCAATTCCTCCTAGAACTATTTAAACTAAATACTTACCCCCGCCTCCAAGAGAAAGTTCAGAAAGACGCAATAGCCTTATTTATAGTCGACTGTTTACCCGAATATTTAACAAGTACCATTTTTCCACACCAGCCACAAAACTCAATTCCTCCTAGAATTATTTAAAATAAATAGTAATCCCTGCCTCCAACAGACAGATCAGAAGGTCGCAATAGCCATCTTTATAGTGAAGCGTTTATTAAACGTATGTTTACCAAAATAGTCAACACTTACCATTTTTCAACACCATCCACAAAACTCAATTCCTCCTAGAATTATTTAAACTAAATACTTACCCCCGCCTCCAAGAGAAAGTTCAGAAAGACGCAATAGCCTTATTTATAGTCGAATGTTTACCCTAATATTTAACAAGTACCATTTTTCCACACCAGACACAAAAATCAAATACTCCTAGAATTAATTAAACTAAATAGTAATCACTGAATCGAACATAAATATCAGAAAGACACAATAGCAGTATTTATAGTGAAGCGTTTCTTAGCCGTATGTTTACCCAAATATTCAACACGTATCATTTTTCAACACCATCCACAAAACTCAATTCCTCCTAGAATTATATAAACTAAATACTTACACCCGCCTCCAACAGAAAGTTCAGAAAGACGCAATAGCCATATTTATAGTCGAATGTTTACCCTAATATATAACCAGTACAAAATTTCCACAAAATCCACAAAACTCTATTACTCCTAGAATTATTTAAACTATATAGTTATCCCTGCCTCGCACAGAAAGTTCAGAAAGACACAATAGCCTTATTTATAGTGAAGCGTTTCTTAACCGTATGTTTACCCAAATATTCAACACTTACCATTTTTCAACACCATCCACAAAACTCAATTCCTCCTATAACTATTTAAACTAAATACTTACCCCCGCCTCCAACAGAAAGTTCAGAAAGACGCAATAGCCTTATTTATAGTCGAATGTTTACCCGAATATTTAACAAGTACCATTTTTCCACACCAGCCACAAAACTCCATTCCTCCTAGAATTATTTAAACTAAATAGGTATCCCTGCCTCGCACAGAAAGTTCAGAAAGATACAATAGCCTTATTTATAGTGAAGCGTTTCTGAAAACAGGGAGCCCGATTTACTAAAAAAAAAAGGGGTACCCCCGTGCAACTGAACCCCCCTTGTAACTGAACCCGTGTATAACCGAAATCCCTCCGTGCAACTGTATCCTCTTTAACTGAACCCTCGTGCAACTCACCCCTCTATGCAACCCACCCCCTCATAACACTTTTCAGCCATTTCTTTTTAAATTGACAATATTTTTCAAACGTTACTTACGTATTATACATACCACATCGGCGAGGTAAAGCTAGGTCAAGTCACAATGTCATTCTATCGTTACTTTTCAATTAAGCTATTGAATACTTTCTAGAAAAGTCCCTTGTAAGCGTCTACGCAAATATCTTTTCGCAAATATCTTCTCTCAAAAAAAAAATTCGCAAATCTCGTAAACTAAAGAAGTAATTACGTCACTGTTGTTAGCTCCATCATTAATCTCCAATAATGTAAATGCACCCCTCATCTTTTTCCTCTACTAATATCCTTGCAAATAAAAACTATTCTCTTTGAATTCAATTCTCTTACTAATATGTAATGTAAAGAAAACTAAAAAGATACACCGGTTTTTCCAACACGGTTGTAACCTAAAAAAAAACTTGTTTATCATGAAATAGAAATTCAGTTAATTGTGCCAGAAAAAACTTGAATCAGAACAGATTATGACCAACCTGTTTGGTATGGGCGCGTACGCACAGTATATAGAATCAAGCAAATTCCATATGATTTTTCAAATTACTATAGAAATGATACCTCTTTGCAAATGATCCTGGTAACCCCAATTCATTCGAAACTTACACACATATCTATGCCTCAGGCGTAGGGTTCAAATATATAGATGCCTGGCCCGTGGTAAGGCTTATTACGCAATCACTCGTGATATCTATTATTGAATGTAGGATCTGTATCTGTTAATGCTTTACAGAAAACCCCTTCTGCTCAGACAAGTACCGTTCGTAGTAATAGGTGCTTGACCCGTGGTAAGGCATATTACGCAATCACCCGTGAAAGTGTATAGGTGACTGCCCCGTGGTAAGTCATATTACGCAATCACTGGTGAAAGTGCATACACCCTTACACTGTATATTCTTGTAGTCGTCAAACCTTTGCACTGTATATTCTTGTATCCGTCAATGTAATCGTCAAAGTGCATACACCCTTACTACTGAAATGAAGACACTAAAGCTTGTCTTGGTTAATACTAGGGGTGCTAGTTTTTTTTTATATCTTTTTTCACCACCTAGATTTTGAAAAATAGCTGTTTTGGGTATTTTCGTTAAAAAAAGAAGATAAAAAAGGCAAATTTGTCTCCCCTCTAGATTGTGAGGAATACAGTTTTTTTTTAAATCTTCGTTAAAAAGAAATGAAAAATTACTTGCCCACCCTCCAGGTTTTCCGTGAAGAGGCTTCCTTCGGAAATATGAGGAATAAATCAAGTAACTTGGATTAACAACTATTGTTTCAAATTTTTTAAAATTCTTTATATTTTCACCTTTACTCTTTTGCTCTTTAAAGGTATTGTTATTGTTCTTTTACTTCACATTTTTAATAAATTAGTTGTTAATATGGTTAGTTACTAATTAAAATAATCCAATATTTTTTTTCAGAATTCTATAGAATATATACGTACGAAAAATAATTCTTAAATCAGCTTTACTTAGGCTATGTAATTTATTGGATTTATTGGAAATTAATTAAACATAACCACTTGAATATCTAAGAGCAAGGGAAAAAAATAGCTATCAAGCAGTTCAACGTATTCATCACCGGCTTAACAAAATAATCACAACTAAGTTTAAAACTAAAACAGACCCAAGAAGTAAAAAAGGGGCCACATAAAATAGATATTTCCATTGTTTGCTTAATCAGATTATTTGTATTGTATAAGCAGTTGTCTTACTTGATCAAATAATCAGAGTGTTATTGTGAACAGAAAGGCTAAAAATGGCACTAAGATTGATCTTTGCAAATCTCGTTTGTTTAAGCAGGGTTGCCACAGAGAAATTTACCACCATCCAAGTTTCAGTTACGAAATATCCCAAGCTGTGAAAAAAAAAATCCTTAGATATTAATATATGGGTACTTTTCGAGGGTTGTGTTTAATATATACTTTTCCTAAAGTTCCCAGCTCAGAACTGAAATCACTGACATTATTTGGAAATAATCCTAACAAGACTGCGGCGCAGTTGAGAAGGAATGATCAAAATCTTTCTCCATAGATTTTGAAAATGTTATTTTGGTATTTTATTGAATTTTTTAAAACAACAGAGTCACCTCCTAGATTAAAAAAAATACTGGCCTCCTACATTCCGTGAATTGATACGCAACGCCTGCAACGAGCGGTAACCCTGGTTAATGTATTTGTAGGAATTTGCAATTTTGTAACAAAACAACAATAATAGCAATACTCGCGCAACCGAAATATTGGTATTGATGGTCTTTTTATGTATCAATATTAGTGGTCCTACGACTATTGGAAGTCTTTACAACCTCTTTGGCACCTCTTTAAAACAGAATAGCAGACAATCTTAAAAGGGAAGAAGGAGCGTAAATTCGGTAAAACACAAATTTTATGGAACTCAGGTATATGGAAATATCGTAAAAATCTCCCAATTCGGGAGGAGGCACGAGGTTTTTAATCTGACCAGGGTGTGTATGTGCCTGAATATTAGAGTACTGTTGAACCTGTATTTTTCGTAAGAAAGGTTGTGCACTGCTGGACACGACCGTGTCCAGTTGGGGTATGGGTTTTGCCCCCCCCCCCCGAAATGTTTGTGCGACTCCTAAGAACATAACAAAAATGAATATAAAAAAAAATTGTATCCCCCCCCCCGAAAAAAAAATCTGGATACGACCCTGCTGCTTGGACTAAAATCCCACACGCATGAAGAATATGACAAAGAACACAAGTATGGTCATTGCTACGGAGTGAATTGGACACATGCAGCTTTTTCAAAATGGTTCTATCTTGAAGATCTGTTGTCAGAATAGATAAACTCATCTCCTAAGATATGTTTTCTTTTAGATAATACGGTCGATTTCGCGTGAGATCCGGAATTTATAAACCGTCCTTTCTCTGTTGCTTTAAGCAAGATACTTTTCAAAACACAATTCTTTTGTTCCGCATGTGCATAGTTGATTATCTACGCTATTTCACGGAACAGCTGTACTTGGGTAATCACTAGGTGGCCCGCGTTATAGAGATGTCACTTCGGCTTCAATTGATCAATGTGGACTTTGTGAATTGGGTTGATAGTGATAATTAACCATAACGGGTAGCGGAAGTCTATGGGAGTCCAATCATTAGAAATCGATCTTATTGGTGATTTCTTGGTCAATGCAAATAAAACATTTCTGCCCCCTGTTTGTTTGACACTTACCTGGACACTTCCAGGGCACGAATATAGCTTTAGGAGGAAAGAATTTTTCGATCAAGGAATATCTGTAGTGATTTAAAACAGTGTTTTCAGCAGTGGCGTTTCTGGCCTCTCTTGTGCCCGGGGAAAAATCTTGATTACTGCCCCCCCCCCCGTGTCTTCCAAAACATTTTCAGGCCAAATTTAAAAAAAATCCGTTATCAACAACATTATTTTCAACTTGTTAATTAAGTAATAATTTATTTTGTTGCTATTTATAATTTATTTTTTAACTATTATTAATTAATATAATTTAATTATGTTATATATTTTATTTAATTATCATTAATCAATTATTTTGTATTTATTTTTATTTAACTAATTAAATAGTCATGTATTAACTATTTTCATTTATTAATTGTGCCCTCTACTTTGTTTCAAAAAATTCAAAAATTACAAAATGATTATAACCGTTGATTATTTAACTGAAAATTTACACCTCGGACAAGTGTCCCCTCTGTCCCCCTAAAACCGTCCCTGGTTTTCAAACTGTAATACCAGAAAACATTTTCTAAGAGGAAAGGGAGAGGGCGGTAGTTGAATAGACTTTTGGTACGTTTTAGTGTACTGCGTGGTGATAAAATCGTTAAGAACGAAATAAACTGGGTTATGATTATCATAATCTGGGACTGATTACCAAAAGCCCACATTTCTCATCTCCGATGTTATTAAGTACAAACTGCAGATTTTTGTGAAGATAGAATATTAGTATTAAATGTCTACTATAATGCATCAAGAGGAGAAAAAAATAGTGGCTCATGAATGGGGTTTGATAAACTATATAATTTGAACCTCTTTCAGGCCCTTCTTAAATGCCCTTCTCAGGCCCACTTTTACGCAAAAATTTGATCTGCGGTTTACTATACACCTCTTAGAGGTGACTAACGCGAAGAAAACTCCCTAAAATGAAAAATATGGGTAAAACTCAAATAGGAGTCACTTTTAATACTAAAAGGCCTGCACTGTACCGCATCAACCTCCCACTTTTCCGCAAAAATCTGATCTGCGGTTTACTATACACCTCTTAGAGGTGAAGAACGTTAAGAAAACTCCCGAAAATGAAGAATGAGGGTAAAACTCGAATAGGAGTCACTTTTAATACTAGAAGGCCTGCACTGTGCCGCATCAACCTCCCACTTATACGCAAAAATTTGATCTGCGGTTTACTATACACCTCTTAGAGGTGAAAAACGTGAAGAAAACTCCCAAAAGTGAAGAATGTGGGTAAAAATTGAATAGGAGTCACTTTTAATACTAGAAGGCCTGCACTGTAAGTAGTAAGTCGTATAAAGGTTTGAACCCTATGCCTAAGGCATAGATATGTATGTAGGTTTTAAACGAATTGGGGTTACCAGGGTCTTTTGCCTGCCAAGATGAACGATTATAACTTGATTGGTGATTAGGATTTGAATATTTTTTAGTTTAAATCCGTGGTCATTCATCTGTAAGTTGATTAGTAGGTTTTTTTTTTTAAACTTGGCTAATAGGTTTTTAAACCTATTAATAAAAACCCTACATGCATTCCATTTTTTGAACTAGGAGCGTGATGTTTGTGTGATGCTATCAGACTGGTTTCGTTTCATGGATTCATTAATAGAAGGACTAATGCTTTTGAAAAGGGTAATTACTTCTTTAGTTTACGAGATTTGCGAATTTTTTTTTGCGAAAAGATATTTGCGTAAAGGTATTGCGACGGTTAAGAATGCCTCACGGGTAATTAAAAAATGAGATGCTTGCATCAACAATACAAAGAATAAGCTCAGATACTTAATAGATTTGACGTTTACAAGAGACATTGCTAGAAAGTATTCAATAGCTTAATTGAAAAGTAACGGTAGAATATCATTGTGACTTGACCTAGCTTGACCTCACCGATTAGATCTGCATGCTGAATAAGTAACATTTGACAAGTATTTTAAATTTAAAAAGAAATGGCTGAAAAGTGTTTTGCGGGGGTTGGGTTGCATGAAGGGGTGAGGTGCACAATGTTTCAGTTAAAGGGGAGACAGGTGCACGAGGGGTTTCGGTTATACACGGGTTCAGTTACAAGGGGGATTCAGTTGCACGGGGGGTACCCCTTTTTTCGAAAATCGGGCTCCCTGTTTTCAAAATCCCTTTTTCTTCTGAGGCTTGGAGCATTTGGTGGTTAGATATTAAACTTAATGAAATTTATATAATTGCAATCTGCATAAAAACCCAATTCCTGTCAATTGTTATCAAAATTCCATTTTTGACTTTTGGTTACAACTATAAATAAGGCTATCGTGTCTTTCTGAACTTTCTCTGCGAGGCAGGGGTTACTATTTAGTTTAAATAATTCTAGGAGGAATTGAGTTTTGTGGATGGTTTGGAAAAATGGTACTTGTTAAATATTCGGGTAAACATACGACTAAGAAAAGCTTCACTATAAATAAGGCTATCGTGTTTTTCCAAAATTTCTAGGGCGGTGGTAACTATTTATTTTAAATAATTATAGGAGGAATTGAGTTTTATGGATGGTATGGAAAAATGGTACTTGTTAAATATTCGGGTAAACATACGACTAAGAAACGCTTCACTATAAATAAGGCTATCGTGTTTTTCCAATTTTTCTAGGCGGGTGTATCAATTTAGTTTAAATAATATTAGGAGGAATTAACTTTTATGGATTATTTGGATCAATTGCGGTCGCAAATGTTACTTATGAACAAACAACTAAGATACGTTTCTCTTTCAATAAGTTTCTCGTGTTTTACCGTACGATATTCTGGGGTTGTAAATATTTATTTTGAAAAAGAATCTTAATACTTGATTTGGAATGAGTTTAGTGACATATGGTCTTTGGTGAATAGTATGGTAAACATAATAATAAGAAATTCATCACTCTAAATACGGCTCTTGGGTTTTTCTGAAGTTTCTAGGGCGGTGGTAAGTATTTAGTTTAAATAATTCTAGGAGGAATTGATTTTTTTGGCTGGTGTGGAAAAATGGTACTTGTTTAATATTCGGGTAAACATAGGAGTAAGAAACGCTTCACTATAAATAAGGTAATCGTGTTTTTCTGAACTTTTTAGGGCGGTGGTAACTATTTAGTTTAAATAATTCTAGGAGGAATTGATTTATATGGATGGTATAGAAAAATGGTATTTGTTAAATATTCGGGTAAAAATACGACTAAGAAACGCTTCACTATTTTCTTTACTTGGTGGTCATTAAAAACGAAATTTTTGTGTTAAATAAGTAGTTTTGTATCTTTTAAAAGAGCTTGCCGGGGATTGAGAGACTCAGGTGCTAGAGTTCGTGTGATTTTTCTTCTTTTTAGTTAAGACACTCGATATCCTAAAAGTGTTTCATTCAAATTTTTTTAAAACTTCGAATTTTTTCAAATTGATTTCTTTTTTATTTTTGAAAATAAATTTAAATGTCAAAATATGCTTACAGCTCTAACAATTACGCTCTTTGGTTGGTCATAGACACGTTGTGACTTTCCCACTGGTATTCTATGACCGGTTTTTCACACTACCTAATCTATTACATGTATTAAATCAGTATTTTTTACGCAGTGGAATGATAAACACATAATTCATATCTATAAAAAAAAGTGAAGATGGAGCAGATTAATAATGTGTGTTTACATAACAAGGTTATTGTAGCATTGAATGCTGACAAAGAGAAGTATTTAAACTTTGAAACAAGTATAGGTGGTAACACTATTGGAAATGTATGCATGCATTGTCATGACAGTAAGGAATTAAATTTCTTTGGAATACCGAAAAAATTCAACTCATATGTTGGTGGTTATGCGAGATTGAGATCTCCAGAGAAGATTGCACTCAAAGAGAATGCCAACATAAAAATAATCATTGATGATAGAGGACAACTCCTTGCTACTGTTGTAGGTAACACATTACCTACTGATACATTCGATCGTCACCTTTTGGGTATTAGCATTCAACGGAAGATCGATAAAAGAAAGGCCTGCTCTTCTACTAATATTGTAAACCATTTCTTGTCTACGTGCCGAAACTGTTACCTGTGTAAAAATAATGTGATAATAGACAATGAAATTGCCAGAAAAATAAAAAGGGCATTGTCAGAAAATATCACTATGGAATATAAAGATGAATCGATTAAAAACAAAGCACCAGCAAACGTTACTGCCATTGCTCAAGCAGTCATTGGACAAAATTATACCAAAGACGAAAAGCATATTGAGCCTGTTGATGAGACAGCAGTAAAAATTGTGTATGACTGAAAATGGAATAATGATTATTCTACTGATTACGAACTAAGAGAAGACAATAGCTATAATATCAAGAGAGAACATGGTGAACTATTTTATGGAGCAGATTCAAAATATCCAAAGTTAATCATTGATATTAATAATGTTTCATAACATATTTTTGTATTAATATTCTACATAGAATTATTTCATTAAAAATATATTATGCATTACATTGTTATGTGTTCATTATTTTTAGAGTAAGCTAGCATATCAAACGTTTAGAATGTCTAATAAAACCTCGGAGATGTAAGAAAAAGAATTTGCATACATCTATTGTCAGACACACGGGAACAAATTCTTTCTTGAATTCGCCTCCTGGATAAATAAAAAAAGACATTTCATTCAAGAAATTATGACGAAACTCTAAGTAAGCAACAAAATCTGTCTTGAAGTTACCTTATGGATACACAATGCAGAAATTTCATCTAAGAAATTATCAAAAATTGTAAGTAAGTAGCAAATTCTTTAAAAAATATGTTAAAAATTTTAAGAAATAAATATATTGAAGATTAAAAAGTATTTACTATTTATAATAGTTTTATTCATTTCATTAAATTAAGAAGAAATTTTAAGTAAGTAACAATAGCTTTCTTGAATTCGCTTCCTGGACACAATACAGATATTAAATTCAAGAAATCACAATAAAATCGCAAGTAAGTAATAAAGTCTTTATTGTTTTCACCTATTGGACACACAATACTGAAATTTCATTCAAGAAATTATGAAGGAATTGTAAATAGGTAACACACTCATGTTACCTCATGGATACACAATGCAGAAATTTCATTTAAGGAATTATCAAAAATTTTAAGTAAGTAGCAAATTCTTTTTTGAATTCCCCCCTGGGTAAATAAAAAAGACAGTTCATTAAAGAAATTATGAAAAAATTGTAAGTAAGTCGCAAATTCTTTCTTGAATTCACCTGCTGGATAAACAAAAAAGACATTTCGTTCAAGAAATTATGACAAAATTCCAAGTAAGTAACAAACTCTTTATTATTTTCATGACTTAGATACACGATGTAGAAATTTAATTCAAGAAATTATGAAAAAATTCTCAGTAAGTAACAATTTCTTTCTTGAAGTCAACTCTTGGATACACAATACGGAAATTTCATTTAAGAAATTATGAAAAAAAAAAAAATTTCTTTCTTGAAGTCAACTCTTGGATACACAATACGGAAATTTCATTCGAGAAATTATGAAAATATTTGTAAGTAAGTAACAAACTCTTTTTGTTTTCACCTCTTGGATACACAGTACAGATACTTCATTCAAGAAAATATGAAAAAACCACAAGTAAGTAACTTTTTTTTTTCTTTATCAAAAACAATTTTCACTTAGCTACATGATGTAGAAATTTAATTCAAGAAATTAGGAAAAAAATCTCGGTAAGTAACAATTTCTTTCCTGAAGTCAACTCATGGATACACAATATTGAAATTTCATTCAAGAATTTCATGACTTAGATACACTATGTAGAAATTTGATTAAAGAAACTATGGAAAATTTCTCTTTAAGTAACAATTTCTTTCTTGAACTCATCTCTTGGATCCACAATACGGAAATTTCATTCAAGAAATTATGAAAATATTTGTAAGTAAGTAACAAACTCTTTATTGATTTCACCTCTTGGATATACAGTACAGATACTTCATTCAAGAAATTATGAAAAAATCGCAAGTAAGTAACTTTTTTTTCTCTTTATCACAAACAATTTTCACTTAGCTAAATGATGTAGAAATTTAATTCAAGAAATTATTGAAAAAATTCTCAGTAAGTAACAATTTCTTTCTTGGAGTCAACTCTTGGATACGTAATACGGAAATTTCATTCAAGAAATTATGAAAAAATTGTAACTAAGTAGCAAATTCTTTCTTGAATTTACCTGTGTGACAAACAAAAAAGACATTTCGATCAAGAAATTATGAAAAAATTCTAATTAAGTAACAAACTCTTTATTGTTTTCACAAGTTAGATATACGACTTATAAATTAAATTCAAGAAATTATGATAAAATTCTCAGTCGAAGTAGCAAATTCTTTATTTAATTCACCTGTTGTATAAACAAAGAAAAAACATGTCATTCAAGAAATTTTGACAAAATTATAAGTAATTAAAAAACTTTATTTTTTTCATTATTTAGATATACGACGTAGAAATTAAATTCAATAAATTATGAAAAAATTCTAAGTCTAAATAGAAAATTCCTTCTTGAATTCACCTGTTGGATAAACAAAAAAAAAAAAAAAAAAAAAAGACATTTCGTTAAAGAAATTATTACAAAATTCTAAGTAAGTAACAAACTTTATTTTTTTAACGAGTTAGATATACGATTTAGAAATTAAATTCATGAAATTATGAAAAAATTCTCAGTAAGTAACCATTTCTTTCTTGAAGTGAACTCTTGGATACACAATACGGAAATTTCATTCAAGAAATTATGAAAATATTTGTAAGTAAGTAAAAAACTCTTTTTATTAATTTCACCTCTTGGATATACAGTACAGATACTTCATTCAAGAAATTATGAAAAAATTGCAAGTAAGTAGCTTTTTTTCTCTCTTTATCACAAACACTTGTCGCTTAGATTCTCGATGTATATTTGTCATTAAAGATGTTATGTAAAAGTTTACATAAATTACCAGGTTTTGTCTTGAAGCAAACTCATGGATATAGACAATAAGGACATTTCATTCTAAAAATTATAAAAATTATTTGTTAGTAAGTACAAAGAGCTGTATTGATTTCAGTTCTTTAATATAGAGTACAGATACTTCATTCAAGAAACATGATTAAACACGTGTTGAAACTACATGCTATTTGTATGCCTTTCCTTGGCACCTTTCCAAACGAGCGGGGATTCCCCACTGGCTCCTACACATTGCAAAAAAGTGAGCAGTACGAACACTCCACGTTTTCAACCAGTCGTTTTTCTTAGGGGTCACTCAGGAGAGATTTTCAAAGTCGCCATATCTTTATTTAATTTTTTTTTTAAGGTTCATTTAGACGTGGTGTCTTGCGCGCACGTAACCTCGTCTAAATGAACCTTAAAAAAAATTAAATAAAACTATGTTGACTTTGCATATCTCTCCTGATTGGTCCCTAAAAAGCCAGTCTGGTTGAAAACGTGGAGTTTTCGTACTGCTCACTATTTTGCAATGTTTAGGAACCAGTGGGGAATCCCTGTTCGTTTGGAAAGGTGCCAAGGAAAGCCATACAAATAGCATGCAGTTTCAAAACTTGTTTAATCACGTTTATTGAATGTATTATTTGTAATTTATAGTCAAGAGGTGAAATCAATAAAGCTCTTGGTACTTACTTAAATATATTTTCTATAATTTCTTGAATGAAATTTCCGTATTGTGTGTATCAAAGAGTTGACTTCAAGAAAGAAATTGTGACTTACTGTGAATTTTTTAATAATTTCTTGAATTAAATTTCTATATCGCGTAGCTAAGTGAAAATTGTTTGTGATAAAGAGAAAAAAAGCTACTTACTTGCAATTTTTCATAATTTCTTGAATGAAGTATCTGTACTGTATATCCAAGAGGTGAAATTAATAAAAAGAGTTTGTTACTTAGTTACAATTTTTTTCATAATTTCTTGAATGAAATTCCCGTATTGCGTATCCAAGAGTTGACTTCAAGAAAGAAATTGTTACTTACTGAGAATTTTTTTATAATGTCATGAATTTAATTTCTACATCGTATATCTAACTCGTGAAAACAATAAAGTTCGTTACTTACTAAGCATTTTGTCATAATTTCTTGAACGAAATGTCGTTTTTGTTTTTTTTGTTCATCCAACAGGTGAATTCAAGAAGAAATTTGCTACTTAGACTGAGAATTTTTCATAATTTCTTGAATTTAATTTCTACGTCGTATATCTAACTCGTGAAAACAATAAAGTTTGTTACTTACTTAGAATTTTGTCATAATTTCTTGAACGAAATGTTTTTTCTTTGTTTATCCAACAGGTGAATTCAGAAAGAATTTGCTACTTAGACTGAGAATTTTTCATAATTTCTTGAATTTAATTTCTACGTCGTATATCTAACTTGTGAAAACAATAAAGAGTTTGTTAATTACTTAGAATTTTGTCATAATTTCTTGAACGAAATGTCTTTTTTGTTTGTCCAACAGGTAAATTCAAGAAAGAATTTGCTAATTAGTTACAATTTTTTCATAATTTCTTGAATGAAATTTCCGCATTACGTATCAAGAGTTGACTCCAAGAAAGAAATTGTTACTTACTGAGAATTTTTTCAATAATTTCTTGAATTAAATTTCTACATCATTTAGCTAAGTGAAAATTGTTTGTGAAAAAGAGAAAAAAGTTACTTACTTGCTATTTTTTCATAATTTCTTGAATGAAGTATCTGTACTGTATATCCAAGAGGTGAAATCAATAAAGAGTTTGTTACTTACTTACAAATATTTTCATAATTTCTTGAATGAAATTTCCGTATTGTGGATCCAAGAGATGAGTTCAAGAAAGAAATTATTAATTTCTGAGAATTTTTCCATAATTTCTTGAATCAAATTTCTACACCGTGTATCTAAGTCATGAAATTCTTGAATGAAATTTCCATATTGTATATCCATGAGTTGACTTCAAGAAGGAAATTGTTACTTACTGAGAATTTTTCCTAATTTCTTGAATTAAATTTCTACATCATGTAGCTAAGTGAAAATTGTTTTTGATAAAGAGAAAAAAAAGTTACTTACTTGTAGTTTTTTCATAATTTTTTGAATGAAGTATCTGTACTGTATATCCAAGAGGTGAAAAAAAAAATAGTTTGTTACTTACTTACAAATATTTTCATAATTTCTCAAAAGAAATTTCCGTATTGTGTATCCAAGAGTTGACTTCAAGAAAGATATTGTTTTTTTTTCATAATTTCTTAAATGAAATTTTCGTATTGTGTATCCAAGAGCTGACTTCAAGAAAGAAATTGTTAATTACTGAGAATTTTTTCATAATTTCTTGAATTAAATTTCTACATCGTGTATCTAATTAATAAAAACAATAAAGAGTTTGTTACTTACTTGGAATTTTGTCATAATTTCTTGAACGAAATGTCTTTTCTGTTTATCCAGCAGGTGAATTCAAGAAAGAATTTGCGACTTACTTACAATTTTTTCATAATTTCTTTAATGAACTGTCTTTTTTATTTACCCAGGGGGCGAATTCAAGAAAGAATTTGCTACTTACTTAAAATTCTTGATAATTCCTTAAATGAAATTTCTGCATTGTGTATCCATGAGGTAACATGAGTGTGTTACCTATTTACAATTACTTCATAATTTGTTGAATTAAATTTCAGTATTGTGTGTCCAATAGGTGAAAACAATAAAGACTTTATTACTTACTTGCGATTTTATTATGATTTCTTGAATTAAATATCTGTATTGTGTCCAGGAAGCGAATTCAAGAAAGCTATTGTTACTTGCTTACAATTTCTCCATAATTTAATGAAATGAATAAAACTATTCTAAAGAATAAAGACGGGTTAAGCTTAAAGATTATTGTTTAAACATATTAACATATTTTTGAAAGAATTTGCTACTTACTTACAATTTTTGATAATTCCTTAAATGAAATTTCTGCATTGTGTATCCTTGAGGTAACTTCAAGAAAGAGTTTGTTGCTTACTTAGAGTTTCGTCATAATTTCTTGAATGAAATGTCTTTTTTTTATTTATCCAGGAGGTGAATTCAAGAAAGAATTTGTTCCCGTGTGTCTGACAATAGATGTATGCAAATTCCTTTTCTTACATCTCCGAGGTTTTATTAGACATTCTAAACGTTTGATATGCTAGCTTACTCTAAAAATAATGAACACATAACAATGTAATGCATTTATTTTTAATGAAATAATGCTATGTAGAATATTAATACAAACATATATTATGATACATTATTAATATCAATGATTAACTTTGGACATTTTGAATCTGTTCCATAAAATAGTTCACCATGTTCTCTCTTGATATTATAGCTATTGTTTTCTCTTAGTTCGTAATCAGTAGAATAATCATTATTCCATTTTGAGTCATAGACAGTTGTTACTGGTGTCTCATCAACAGGCTGAATATGCTTTTCGTCTTTGGTATTATTTGGTTCAATGACTGCTTGATCAATGGCAGTAACGTTTGCTGGTGCTTTGTTTTTCATCGATTCATCTTTATATTCCATCGTGATATTTTCTGACAATACCCTTTTTATTTTTCTGGCAATTTCACTGTCTATTATCACATTATATTTACACAGGTAACAGTTTCGGCACGTAGACAAGATATGGTTTACAATATTAGTAGAAGAGCAGGCCTTTCTTTTATTGATCTTCCGTTGAATGCTAATACCCGAAAGGTGACGATTGGATGTATCAGTAGGTAATGTGTTACCTGCAACAGTACCAAGGAGTTGTCCTCTATCATCAATGATTATTTTTATGTTGGCATTCTCTATGAGTGCAATCATCTCTGGAGATCTCAATCTCGCATAACCACCAACATAAGAGTTGAATTTTTTCGGTATTCCAAAGAAATTGAATTCCTTACTGTCATGACAATGCATGCATATATTTCCAATAGTGCTACCACCTGTACTTGTTTCAAAGTTTAAATACTTCTCTTTGTCAGCATTCAATGCTACAATAACCTTGTTATGTAAACACACTTTATTAATCTGCTCCATCTTCACTTTTTTTATAGATATGACTTATGTGTTTATCGTTCCACTGCGTAAAAAATACTGATTTAATACATGCAATAGATTAGGTAGTGTGAATAACCGGTCATAGAATACCAGTGGGAAAGTCACATCGTGTCTCTGACCAGTCACAGAGCGCAATTGTTAGAACTCTAAGCATATTTTGACATTTTAAGTTATGTACAAAAAGAAAAAAATAAATAAAGTTGAAAAATTTCGAAGTTTTAAAAAGTTTGAATTAAACACTTTTAGGATATCGAATGTCTTTACTGAAAAGAAGAAAAATCACACGGAATCCGGCAACTGAGACTCTCAATCCCCGTAAAGCTCTATTAAAAGATACAAAAACTACTTATTTAACACTAAAATTTCGTTTTTAATGACCAGCAAGTATAGAAAATAGTGAAGCGTTTCATAGTCGTATGTTTCCCCGAATATTTAACAAATACCATTTTTCTAAACCACCCATAAAACTCAAGTCCTCCTAGAATTATTTAAACTAAATAGTTACCTCCGCCCTAGAAAGTTCGGAAAAACACGACTGCATTATTTATAGTGAAGCGTTTCTTAGTCGTATGTTTACCCGAATATTTAACAAATACTATTTTTCCACACAAGCCACAAAAATCAATTCCTCCTAGAATTATTTAAAGTAAATACTTACCGCCGCCATAGAAAGTTCAGAAAAACACAATAGCCTTATTTATAGTTAAGCATTTCTTAGTCGTATGTTTACCCAAAAATTAAACACATACCATTTTTCTATACCATCCATAAAACTCAATTCCTCCTAGAATTATTTAAACTAAGTAGTTACCACCGCCCTAGAAAGTTCGGAAAAACACGATAGCCTTATTTATAGTGAAGCGTTTCTTAGTCGTATGTTTACCCGGATATTTAACAAGTACCATATTTCCATACAATCAACAAAAATCAAATACTCCTATAATTATTTAAACTAAATAGATACACCCGCCTAGAAAATTCGGAAAAACACGATAGCCTTATTTATAGTGAAGCGTTTCTTAGTCGTATGTTTATCCGAATATTTAACAAGTACCCTTTTTCCATACCATCCATAAAACTCAATTCCTCCTAGAATTATTTAAACTAAATAATTACACCCGCCCTATAACGTTCGGAAAAACACGAGAGCCTTATTTATAGTGAAGCGTTTCTTAGTCGTATGTTTACCCGAATATCTAACAAGTACCATTTTACCATACCATCCATAAAACTCAATTCCTCCTAGAATTATTTAAACTAAATAGTAACCCCTGCCTCGCACAGAAAGTTCAGAAAGACACGATAGCCTTATTTATAGTTATAACCAAAACTCAAAAATGGAATTTTGATAACAATTGACAGGAATTGGGTTTTTATGCAGATTGCAACTATATAAATTTCATTAAGTTTAATATCTAGCCACCAAATGCTCCAAGCCTCAGAAGAAAAAGGGATTTTGAAAACAGGGAGCCCGATTTTCGAAAAAAGGGATACCCCCGTGCAACTGAACCCCCCTTGTAACTGAACCCGTGTATCACCGAACCCCCCCGGGCACCTGTGTCCCCTGTAACTGAACCCTCGTGCACCTCACCCCTCCATGCAACCCGGCCCCCTCAAAACACTTTTCAGCCATTTCTTTTTAAATTGACAATATTTTTCAAACGTTACTTATGTATTATACAGACCACATCGGCGAGGTAAAGCTAGGTCAAGTCACAATGTCATTCTATCGTTACTTTTCAATTAAGCTATTGAATACTTTCTAGCAATGTTTCTTGTAAACGTCAAATCTATTAAGTATCTGAGCTTATTCTTTGTATTGTTGATGCAAGCATCTCATTCTTTAATTACCCGTGAGGCATTCTTAACCTTCTCAATACCTTTACGCAAATATCTTTTCGCAAAAAAAATTCGCAAATCTCTTAAACTAAAGAAGTAATTACCCTTTTCAAAAAATATTAGTCCTTATATTAATGAATCCATGAAACAAAACCAATCTTATAGCATCACTCACACATCACGCTCCGAGTTCCAAAAATGGAATGCATGAAGGGTTTGTATTAATAGTTTTAAAAACATATTATACAATTTTAAAAAAAAAAAACCTACTAATCAACTTACAGATGAATGACCACGGATTTAACCAAAAAAATATTCAAATCCTAATCACCAATCAAGTTATACTCGGTCCTCTTGGCAGGCAAATGACCCTGGTAACCCCAAGTCGTTTAAAACCTACATACATATCTATGCCTTAGGCGTAGGGTTCAAACCTTTATACGACTTACTACTACTGTACCG